>NC_046605.1:8691792-8807576 GCF_011750605.1 Drosophila busckii
TTTGCAATGCAATGTAAAAGAAAAAAGTTGTTCATACAAAAACATTTTTCAATATGATTGTTTATATAGGAGCTATATAATATAGTAGTCCGATCCAGCTAATTTTTACACAACATTTTACTAGAATTTAATAAAAAATTTGTGCCAAGTTTCAAGCCCCTACTCCTACTAGAAGTATTTTTGGCCGCTCTCCCCATACAACTGGACCCAGTGTGCAGCAGAACAATTAAATCAAATGAAATTCTTAAAAATTTCTATAAAAAGTATTTGCAGATGCTTTAAATTAAAGATTAAGCTACAGCTTGCAGCAATTTTAAAATAAAATGAAATATTTGTTGCTACTTAGCATAAAGCTTAACATTTTAAATATGCAGCTAATACTCGAAAATAAACAAGTGGACAAACTAAAGTCATAGTTCGATTTCGCTGTAGCACGTCGGCACGTGCACCCCGCTGTCTATATAGAAAATTGAAATGAAAATAATTGCTAAAATATTTATGCGATCGCTGTGAAATTTGCACAATCAGTCGAAAGCCTGACTTGGCAATTTTGTGATTTATTTCAGATTTTTAAATTTTTTTTTTACTGTCTTATATTGTTTTTTTTCAATTTGCGGGTGAGGGGGGAAGAAATTAAAAAAACACAATAATAAAAGCGTAGTGTTCTGCATATAGGAGCACATACATAGCAAATTTGGTTGCTCTAGCTCTTATAGTTGCTGAGAAACACGCACTTCATACAGAACGGACGGACGGACGGACAGACGGACATGGCTATATCGACTCAGTTTGTCTTGCTAATCAAGAATATATACTTTATGGGGTCTGACATGCCTCCTTCTGCCTGTTACATACAACTTCATAATACTCTTTTTCCATTTTGTACAAAAATGTCAAAGTGTATATCGACTTGAATCTATAAGCAAATGATAAAAAGATTTGCCAACGCATATTTGCTTGCAATTTGTTGCCTAGTGTAATTTACAACTAAACTTCAATCAGTTACTGTGCTTAACAATTTCCCAATTAGCTTACATGAGCATGCAGTTTAATATTATTGACATTAAAAAGTTTAGTACTAAATGAAAGCAACGCGCTGTAAATTTGAATGAACTCGATGCAGCAGCAGCTACACTTCCTTTTTTTTTTCGTTATTATACCAACCTTCATCTTGGCGGGCACAATGGTGGCGGTGCGCGTGGAGTTGCCGCTGCGTATAATAGAATCATTCGAGCTGCGACGCGACGAGTACACGCTGGGACCCTAAGCAGAGATAAAACATATCAAATGAATTGTGGGAACTCGAGTTGGCAGCTACTTTGCTTACCGTAAGTAGAGCGCCAATTAGATCGGTGGCAATGGGATCATCCGTGCGTATCTCTTTCATTTGCGGACTGTAGAGTCCTTCGCGCTTGAGAAACTCCAGCACTTTGTCTATGAGACGTGCCTCGTCTGCCGAACAATTATCCTGTACTTGTGATAGTAAATTAATTATCTAAAGTGCGTGAGCGCAGTTTATTTTTATGTTGTTGCATTGGTTTGTTGTATTTGTTGTTGTTTGTTTGTTGTTGTTGTTTTTTTTTAATATTTATTTATGTTTATTTTGTTTGTAACAAGCGACGCGCAGCGAACAAAACGAGCGAGCAGCAAACGAATGTGCGAGCGAACGGAACCAGTTTCATATATATATATATCATATATATATATATCGAATGATTATTGAACATACATATATATTAGTTGGTTCATTGTTCAAGTACACACAAAACATAAAAGTAAAAAAGAGAACATAACAAATAAGAGAAAAAAGAGCATATTAAAAAAACTATAGTTTTAGTTCAGTGCAATTAATTTGTTTTTGTTAACAAACAAACTGTTGTCGGTTTGTTAGTCAGTTTAGAAACTTTAGTTGGGGGATTAGTGGCGTTCAATTCAAAGGACAATTTTAGTAAGTTAGGAGCAGCTTCGGGGGTGTCTGTGTGTAGCTTTTTTTTTTTGGAGTTGTGCAAAGGGCGTGGGGCGAACTTGTTGAAAGTTAAATCGAACAAAATAGCTAGGGGGGGTAACTAAAGTAATTACATAGTCAAAAATAATTGTAACTAATTTTTAGCTTACTATGCGAGCTTTAGTTTAAAATTTTATAGAATATATGCCTGTCTAAATAGTTGAAATATAAATAAAAGTATAATTGGCTTTTGTAATAAGCGAAAATAAAGCTTTACTTTTGACTTTGCATCTATTGCTAGTAGCTTGAATATAAAATTAATAAACTAAATATGCATTAAAAATTGTAGATTAAGCTGCTATACAAATAATTTGGATTTAATAAAAGGCGTTGAAGCATTGTAAGCAACTTTTGTAAAATTAAATTGCTTAAGCTTTCTTGATTTTTATTGAATTTAAACTCCAGGGCTTTGCAATTTATAGACTGAACACATGAAATGCTTCAAATTTGCTATGCAAACTATTTTAAGCAAATACCTAAACTGCTTTTTATGCATTACTATGTATGTATGTGTGTGTGTGTGTTGGTTTGTTTGTATGTGTGTGAGAGATTTTCGGTGATTGCAAATATGTTTATTTTGGTAATTGCTGCTGCTGCTGCTGCTGCTAAAAGTGCTGAAGTGCCCACAAGGCAAAACATTAAGACAGACACCACACACCACACACCATAACCACACACACACACACACACACTGACATACACGCACCACAATTTAGCATTGGCATGAGCACAAGAAGAAACGTTCGTATGGATTAGGATCTGGGATCAAGTTTTGTATGTGGAGCGTTGGGGGTTAAGGGTCAATAGTTTTTAGTCAAAACCAATTGGGCGCACTAAGTGGAGTCATACTTTGGTTATGGGCGCCTCCAGCGGCAGCGATGTGAGCTTGGCCAGACTAGTGCGTCGCAATCCGTCCGAGGCAATGGAGCGCACATCGAAGCTGCAGCGACGCACCGAATGCAGGGAGCCTCTTGGCGCCTCCTTCGGCTGCGGCAGCGTTGCAATAAAGTCCATGCCACCGCCAGGTATATCAAAGTTGAATATAAGATGCGTGGGTGCGCTAGAGTATGTAGAAGAGAGAGAGCTGCAGTCTCTACAATACTGAATGGGTGGGTGGGTGGTTCACTCACCTGCCTATGCAGGCTACAGGCACCACACGCACATGCATGGGTATGCCCTCCTGGTTCTTGCGACGCACTGTGAGAATGCCATCGAACTCCTTAATGCCCTTGCCCTGCTCGCTGATGGTGGACAGATCCGAAACGAAGATGTCCGCCAGTGGCTTGCTAATGATTTCATCCTGTCATGGGAGTGGAAAGGAAAGCATAAATGCATTAAGCCTAGAGCGAGTGGGTGGCACTTACCAGTCGCATGTTGAGCAGGCGCTCGGTGGCACGATTCGCGTACTGAATGCGCAGCACGTCGTCTGTGATGAGCACCACCTCTTTGAGTCGATGCAGCGCTGTATAGAGTGCCTAAAGAGTGGGTGGGGGTGGGGGGGTGGAGCATAAGAGTTTAAGCTTGCTTGTGGTTATATTTACAATTTGATTAAAGCGCTTGCAACGTGCGCCATTTAATTGAATTATTGCGTTCGTGCGGCAGCTGCCACAAGGCTCTGCTCTCTCTCTCTGGAGAGCTGCGCATTAAGTTGATTGCATTTTGCGCTCTTACCTGTTGAGTGGACATGACATTGTTTGGCCTTATGATTGAGTGCAGTATCTGCTTAAGCTCGACGCTGCACATGGCCAGGTTGGTGGTCTCGGCAATGCACTAAAAGCGTAAGAACCCAAATTGTAGTCACTTTGATTGATTAAAAGGTGCGCGTAATTAAACTCGTAACTTACTCTATTAACGCCAGCGTCCAATAGAGCAATTAGCGCATCATCTTTCTCAAAGAAACTGCAAAAAGTCAATTAAGCTTAATGCGACACTCACACTAAGTTTGCAACACTTACCTCTTCTTACAAACTGCAATTATTGTCGTCAAATGATGTCCGTGTGTGGTGCGTATTGATCTGTGTGTGTGTGTGTTGAGTTGAGTGTTAAGTTGTGCTTACTTAGCGTATACGCAATGTGTAGCTTACCTTGCTATGTATTCGGCATCGAGACCTTTGGTGGAGCGCGCATCAACTATAATTAGATGATAGCACTGAGCGTTGGCGTATGACTTCTGTAGCGTGTCCAGCGCCTCATCCTTGGACTTAACCAGCGTCACATCGAGCTGATGCCGCTGGCAGGCCAAGGTGACCGCTTCGCAGATGCTGTCCGCTTTGTGAAACACCAAGAGCGCCTGTAATTGAGTATTGAGCATTAAAGCAGAGACTTAAAGCTGCTGCTGCTGCTGCTGGCACGTGCCAGGCTTACCTTCAGTTGAGGATTCGGTGGCAGCACGGTTGGATATTTCAAGTCCACGAGATTTCGCTGCAACAGAGAGTTAGAAAGAGAGAGATAGCAGTCAGCACGATTAAACCAACAGGTGAACAACAGCAGAGTCGAGAGTCGAGCGCAGGTGAAACAACGTGTAAAATTTAATAAAAATCTACAATGCTTTGGCTTTGCCAGCAGAATAAGAGGGCTTAACTTGGCTTCACTTCGTCGTATGCGTGACATGTATGTGTGTGTGTGTGTGCGTCACTCAAATGATGATAAATTAAAATAAAATTGCTTGCGCCTGATGGAAATTTCACTGGGGTGTATTTGTGACTTGCTCTGCAGATTTATTATGCTCTCGTCTGAATGCATACGATATGTGAAAATCTGGGAGCACACACACACTCACACCACTGCACACAATTTTTTAGCTGGCTTATATAGTCTGCTTATGTCGCGTCAATGCGGTAATGGAAAACAAGTTGACATCAAAAGGAAAACGAAAATTTGTTTTTTACACACAAACTATTTATAAACGTCTTTTTTGGCATAATAAATATTAATCGATGATTTAGAAAATCAATAAAAATAATATACATTCAAGCTGCCTTTGTATGTGCATAAGCGAAATATATTTTATAGCTTGGGAGCATTGCATGGAATTTGAAGTGGAAATATTTTATTATCATGCGATTAGACGGCTCATAAAGTAAGCAAAGCTTTTGATACTTTAAGTAAATCAAAAGATTAACTATAAATTGTGAAGCTAGCTGATTTTATAGTATTATACATATACAATAATATTGTTGTATCAACTCTTTTATTAAAGTTTTATGTGCAAAAGTATTTTACTTATTTAAAGAAATAGCAAAGCAGCTTGTCACTTATTGATACTTTAAGTAAATCAAAAGATTTACTATAAATTATGAAGCTAGCTGAATTTATAGTATTTTTTATATAATATTAGTGAATCAAGTCTTTTGTTAAATTATGGCTTTGGTAATAAAAATCATGAAAAGTATTTTACTTATTTGAAGAAATTATTTTCCAACGATAAGCTGCCTGTTGTCACTTATTTTATTTTAATTGAAAATATAGTTTCAGCTATAGACTTATTGAAAGCAATTCATGATTTATATTTATAAAGTTATTTCAGTTTACTTTCTCTATACTTTGAATTTGTATAAACGATAAACGAAAACAAAGCGCTTCATAATATTTTTGACATATAAAATAAAATATTAGTACAATTGAACGCCTATTTGAAATTACTAATTTATATTTGAAGCTTTAGCTAAACTGTCGCTTGTTCAAAATTATTCAAAGCTTTTAGTGTAACTAATTGAATTTGTTTTCGCATCCTACGTCGATTTAAATCAGCGGTTAATTGACAAACGCTCATTAGCGCTAATATGCACATAAATTTGCTTTACTTGTTGCGCAGTGTTCATTAAAATTAAAATTTATGTGACAATAATTATGTCAGCCATTTGTCAAGCACATGTGTGTGTGTGTGTGTGTTTTGTAATTCATCAACTTCAGTTAGCTTTGTATGCTAACGGTAAACAAAAGACAACTAGTTTAATGCCACTGATAATAGCAACAAATGTCAATTTGTAGTTTCAATAATAACATTAACAATAACAACAGTTATCAGTCCAGTCCAATACCTGAAACTGCTTGTAATCTTCACTATCACTCGAGCTAGCGGTGCCCACCCAAAGATGCAGTTTGGGCCCCTTGTGCAGTCGCCGCTCGTAGAGGCTGCGGCACTGCCGATCGAACTGAAAGGCCTTGGGGGGCCGCAGCACGACCGCATCGCAAGGCAGCTCCTCAATTGTGGGCGCCGACGTCAGCTGTTGCTTATCCTCGAGCGTGAGATTGTTTAGGCGCAGTGCCTGATTGTCCAGGCTGCGTATGGCCTCGACTATTTCCGGTTGCATATTACGTCCGATGCTGGCAGCAGCAGCAGCAGCAGCAGCTGTAGCAGCAGCAAAGGCCTTGCTGGCTGACCTTGCCTGGCGTGGCAATGGCGTCATAATATCCTCGCCCTCAGCAGCAACATTCGCCTCATACTCCTCCAGCTCGATTTGCTCGGGCGTTTTGCTAGCCACCACCTTGGCTGCTATTTCCGCTGTCAAATTTGAACGGATGCTGCCATTTGGCTCTAAATCCACAGAGCTTATCAGTTGCTCAGCGACGTCAGCAGCACAGAAGCTGCTGCTGCTGCTGCTGATTGTTGTTGCTGTCGTCGTCGACGCTTTGGCTGCTTGCCATTGCTGCAATTTTTTATTGTCATTATCAAGCAATTGATCAGTTTCCCTCATCACTTTAGCTTTTGTTGCCTCATACTGCTCAGTATCAGACTCAGCGTCCGATTCATTTGAATGAGTTTTTGTCGCTGCTGCTGCTGCTGCTGCTGTTGACGATTTACTGCGAAAAACACTCGCAATTTTTGGCAAACAATTGCGCATACTGCTAATTATACAATAACACTTGAGCACTTGAGCACACACACATAAAATTCTGCTTTAATTATGCATAAGAAAAATAAGATTAACTAAATTCGCTGACACAGACAAAGACTAAGCCATGTTGCTTAGCTTTTCGTTTATTGTTTTCTCTTTTAATTCTCAGCAATTAAAGTTACAAATTTGTTTGCGAAACAAAGCAAACGATTTCATGCGTGATCTGTCTATAAAGAAAATATAGTCTATATAGTAACGATACGCGAGTGCGGACTGTGTGCGACTGCGACGGCGACTGACTCAATTGGCTGGCGGTGTAGAGCTCACAAGCTCACGGACGATTGACGGCGGGTTTCGGGGGCTAATCTATTTCTTTACTTTTTGATTTCCCACCTTCAATGTTAATTGATTTGATTTCTCTGGCCGCGCCACATTGTTTATGTGACACTCACAGCGCGCAACGCTCTCAGCTCAACCTATATGTATATATAGTAGCTGTAACTGAGTGCATATATTAGCCACACTTATATATATACATATAGAGAGCGCTCTGATTAGATATCTTATCAAAGACGTAACATGTGCGCCTTCAAGCTAAATTGCCCAGCCAAAAATTGTGAAGCAGAGCAAGACCAACAATATAAGCCCAGGGGGCAGCTAAGCTAAAAATCAAATATGAAATGAAATCAAACAAAACTGAAGGGAGCGCGAGGGGGACAGCAATGGAAAATTTCTTGCACTCACCTGATAAACATCCATTGGCTCATCCTCGGGCGTTAGAGCCAGTGCCAGTGAAGATTTACGATGACCAGGACGACCGCCACCTGAAGAGCTAGTGCCAGAGGTGCCAGTGCCTGTGAAGAAGAGAAACCACCACAAAAAAATTGCGTATAAGTAATGTAAATATTTAAATGCGCTGCAAAGCATGCTACAGTTTTTTCGCTGCGTGTTGAAATGACAAATGCGCTGCATACTTTCAAGCTACTATACACACACACGCACACGCACACACAGCAGTAAAGCGCTTCAACAGGTCAGACTGTCTATAGAGTAGGAAGGGAGGTGTGGGGTGCTCTTACCCTTAACCACAAGCAGCTCAGACTCGGAGGCCGGACGCGTTAATGAAGCTTTGCTTGCGTTTGTTGTTGTTGTTGTTGTTGCTGCTGCTATTGCCTCCAGTTGTCTGCTGGCTCTGCTAAGTATAAGCGCTGCCCCGCCCACTGGCGACGCAGCCGCCTCGCAATTGCACTCAACACTCTCTACACTTTCTTCATTCATTGCAGCTGGCAGCTTAGCCCGCTGCTGGCTAGATATGATCATTGTTTTAATATTATGCTTAATATATTTATAAAGCGCTGCGGCTTACAAAGTTTTTGCTTATTTTGCGCGCTGTTGTTGCTTTTAACTACAAATATTCCAGCATAATTAACGCTTTTGATTATTTTCGTGGCACTATGTTAATTTGTTGTCATTTATACACGCATGTGTATGCGTGTGTGTGTGTTTGTATTTTTATAGCTATTGGAGCGCGCTGTTTATCTGCGTGAACTATGTATATAGACATATATATGCTGACATTGATTTCAGACAATTAGTGCGTAATGATAACCTGCTCCACATGCATAACAATATGCTATAATATATATATAGATATAGCTTTAGTTATAAATATAAGCGCTAAGCTTTAAGTGCGCTTTGAAGTTTTAAAAAGCAGCTTTATCTAGGAATAATTAATGGCCTAAAATATAAATTGGCAAAAGCAAAGCTCGCTACAATTCTTAGAAATTTAATTACAGTTTTGATAAAGTTATTAAATTGCATATACGTATTTTTTTAGACTGCTGTTAATTATTTTTTTGCGCTTGCATATTACTGAGTATAGAAAATTAACACAGCGCAACAAAACCACAAAAAAAAAAAACATAAACAAGCAAAGTTTTGTAGCTGCGAGTGCTGCTACACTTATTCATATCATTTTTATGTATATACATTATATGGAGCAGTGAAAATATTTGCGTATATTCAAATATATGTTGTGTCTGTGTGTGGTGTGTGTGTGTGTGTATCTTATCGTCGTTAGCTGCGAGCGAGTGAGCGAGCGAGCGAACGAGCGACCGCTTGGCCTCAGTTGGCTGCTTTGGCTAGCGGTACGCGTTGTAATCTAAACGAAAATCGATAAATTGTTTAGATAAAAGCCGCAAGCAGCAGCAGCCGCCCGCTGACGCCAGCAACAGGCCCAGGCTGTGCTGCGCAAGCGAGACAGCAATAGACTTTGGCTTTATGCTTTATTTTAGGCTGAAATACTTGGAAGTACTCAGGCGGCTGTGTTTTAATTTGCGCTCAAACATTTGGCAGCCAACTATTTGGGGCACACACACAGACAGGCAAACAAAGACAGTTAAGCATTTTAAGATTTAAAGTCTCTAGGAGCTGCGCATGTTAAAGTGGCAGTGAAATGGAAATGGAAAATTCGTATGGCAAATACTTACAGCACTTGTTCACATTAAAGCTCATATTACCACACACACACACACGCACACGCACACTTAAACGCTCATTAGTGCGTGCATCTGTATCATGTATGTGTGTCTGTTTGTCTCTGTGTGTGTGTGCTCGTCAAGGTGCGCTTGATTTTGATCGATTAGCACTTGGGCTTATTTACGTAGCTTGCAACATGGCGGCTGTGGCAACTACATACAAAAATTTAACTGCTTTGCAAACAGGACACACACACGCACACAAGCGCGCAAAACTTTGCTCTTTTTATTTTTGAAATTTGTTTGAATTTGTTGCTTGCTGCAAAAGTTAAATTAAAAAATGCTTAGCAACATCAAGAGCAAGAGCAAGAGCGAGAGCGAGAGCGAGCGCGAGCGCGCGTTAACTTTAAATGGAAATGGAAAATGTACTAGAGTCAAGTTGTGGCGCGCAAACGTCCGCACTAATCCGTTATGAAAAACTGTTTGCCAGATGATAATTCTCGCACGGATTCTGAAACCACAAGCGACCAGACACAAGTGCGCTACAGCTCAAACAGTCGGTCGCTCGATTGGTAGGTCGGTAACTGTAACTGTAACTGGCCATAAACTGTTGCACGTAATGCGCGCAGTTACTACAGCTAAAATATTGCCAATTTGTAAGCCCAAACATTGACTGTCTATAATTTTAAAATTCAATTGCAACTGCTAAATTATTCAAATGCCTTTGCTGTCTTTATTTTTATTAACAATAACAACTAAAAATGCAGCCAAGGAGCTTTACACGTAGTACGCTTATTAAAACGTGATATTATTAGACTTGGAGCGGATGTTACAAATTAACATGCAAAGTATTTCTAGTGTCCCGCCTCTCAAGGGTACACAGCACTAATAAACTTGCAACAATTTCCGCCTAAAAATTAGCACAAGCTAAAAGCAGCTGACGAAATTCTAAACAGCTGCTAAAGAATTTTTGACAAGTGTTAATAGAATTTCCTCAGCTACTATAATGGCGACTGCAGGGCATATTTGAAATGTCATTGGCCGATCATGGGCTTACATATATATATATTTTTTTTGCGCCTTGAATGTTGTCATGGCAACCAATTAATTTTTGATAAGATAATATCAGCCAAGTTTGCTCATAGTATTCAGATGTTTAGGCAACGCACACATAAAAGTCACAGATACTGCACACAAGTACAGTGAACACTCGCAGTCATACAATATTCTATACGCTTTGTTATGAGCAACTTATTTGCTGCCAATAACTCAATATTTATACAAGCAGCTCAATATTCTCATTGATAAAAAATACAGCGAATTAATTATATTAAAAAATATATAGCGACCATAGCGATTTGTTTGGGAGTGTTGCAGAATTTTAAATCAATTTAAAAACAGCTTCGAATTTTCTCTTTTGAATACAAGGACTACATTTTAAACATTTCTTTATAGCAACGTTGCAACTCCTTATCGCCTTAACTTAATATTTAATTAAACTTCTATAAGTGCTGCGTCTATTAAGATTTTGTTTGATAGACTTAATACTAGAGTCTAATATTTATTTATTTTTAATTGTAGCCTAGAATTTTATTCTATGGTACAATTAGTATAGCCAGAGCAACAAAGGTCTTGTTGTTGATTTTTTTTGTTATTCTAATTTCTTATTTAGAGTCTAATATATGTTGCATCGCTGCTAATGATTTAATAATTTAATGCATGCTAAAGTAACAAAACAAATGACAGAACTTCTGCACAGAAATCTGTATATACTTTAGTTAAGTTAAGTAATTAACTGAAAGCGTAGCAAGCAGCTAAGAATTTATTGTTTGGCATATTTAGTCTTAAGTCTATTAAATCAATGTATAAAAATTTATTGCTTGCAATATTTTGATTCAAAGCTTGTGCTTATTTTAAATTCAGTGACTGTTGCTTATACAGATTGGCTACTGTACTCCATAGTATATATAGTTAGCTATGTATATATAAACAAATAATCAAGTAGACTGAAAGAAAAAGCCACAAGGCGTGCACAATCTACATCTAGAGCTGAGCGCTTCTAGTGGGTACTACCAAGTTGTAGTAGCTACCACATTGCTAATCATAGAGAGAGAGCGAGTACGCTCTCAGTGGAGAGACTGAGAGCAGCGCTTTGCTGTTGACCTGTTTATGGGCACGCAGCCGAAAAGCGACTGGAGCGCGACTTTATCTAGCGCCGATCGAGAATCATCAACATCATTGTTGATAGCGGGCGGGCAGGCATGGACAGAGACCAGTCGCCATATTGACAAGCAAGCATATTGTATTTTACTTTATTATTATTCATTTTTTTTTTTTTGCGAAACGAAAATTATTGCGCTTTCTGCGACGTCGAAATTTAATCTAATCTCGCGTACGCGCGCAATATTTGTGAAAAGCTTCACGTGGCTGGCTAAGCGGAGCGGAGTGGGGGGGTACTCACATATGTGTGTGCATGTGTGTGTGTCTAATGAGCATATAAGCTTAAACTTAATGCCAGAAGTTAAGTGAGATTTGCGCCAAGTGCTTGAATAATGCAATCAATTTAAATTCAATTTCCATTTCAATTGCAGCAGCAACAAATGTTTTGTAATTAAAAATTAAAGTAAGGCGCACAGTTGGCGATAAGCGTGCCGCGTTGCCACTGCCACGGGCTGGCTACTTGACACCTGCCACAAAATCTAGCGCGGGATTAGGCGCACATAATGTATCGATAGCTAACTGTTGTGTCTGTGTATTTGTGTCTGTGTTGCTGTCTGTGTTTTGTTTTGTTTTCATTTTCACATCTTGTTAGTTTACGCGCTTTTGTGTATTTTGCTTTGATTGATGTTTTTGGCGCCAGCTGCGTGGGCGTTCAGCTCAACACTTTTTTTTTTATAATTATTGCTGATCAGTGCAACACTCTGGCAACGCCAAACAAACACACGCACACACACACACACACATACAAGCTATGCTGCTTTAAATATTTAATACATTTGAGTCGCGTGTAGCACCAAAACCAGTCAAGTCATGTGAATCTTTTTTATCTGCGCTTAAATTGTTAAAAACAAAAAAAAAAAAAACAACGAGCATGTTGTTGGCTTATGCAGTTGTGGAATTCAAGAATGAAATACGTCTACATGTCTATCTAGATACATACAAGCAGTTGTGAGATACAAGACTCTAGAACGCAGCGCTAAATGAATTTTATTTTTTTTTAAGCTCACAGTTTGCACTAAATGTTGTTGCTGTTGTTGTTGGTGTTGTTGATATTGCTGGCACACTTAGTTGTGAAGTTTGTTTTGATTTTTAACACATTTGGCTTATGGTGGTGCTTGTGTGTGATTTTATTTGATTTTTTTTTTTTGTATTTTTTTGGCTTGCGCTGTATTTTTCCACATGAGCTGCAGCTACAAAAGTCGCTTGAAATGCGTTCGATTTTGGTTTGTGCCACTCAACTGGTTGGCCCTGATCAAATGCCTGGTTGCAATCACTTGCCAAATTTGTAGCAGCAACACAATGCAGCAGCAACTGCAACACACCCGCGAATTGCAAATAAATTTGATTTTTTAGCACAAACGCCTTTAACACAATTTGCATAACGCACGACTTCAAGTTGAATATACATATATACACATATGTCGTTAAAAGTGTTTTGTATATTTTATTATGCTGTGAACAGCTGATACACACACACACACAGAGACACACAGCTGCACTGTTGTGTTGTTATATATATTTTATTATTTGTTTGTTTGTTTGTTTGCATTTATTTGTTAAGTCGTCCCGTTACGCAAGCGAATTTTTAACAACCGACACGGCGCAGCAATTCAAAGCAACTGACTCCCCATAAATGGCAAGCAGCTGTTGCCAGTGAGCGCTCAGCTTTGTAGACAGGCCTGCGGGGGCGGCGCACAGAGAGACAGAGCGTGAGAGAGAGCGCGACTTCAGCAAGAGAGCGCGCACACGAATGAGCGCACACAACTGATAAACGCCGATCAAGCTGGCGATCAAGTTTCAATTCTCTCGCTTTCGCTCTCTCAGTTCGTTGCGCTCTTTGTAACGTAACAAGCTGCGCCGCAGACAGCTGCAGCTGCTACTGTGCGCGCTGTCTCCCTCGCACTGCCTGCCCACCCGCACTCAAGCTGTTAATTAAATTCGATAATCACGCAAAGTATAACAAAAAAATCAGTAAAACAAAAACTACATTTAAGTAGCTCTGGCAAAACAGCTGCACTCATTTAACCAAAGACCAAACCGCTAGCGCCGGCCCGACTTGTCAGCAGCTCATATTACTATATTGACTGACTGACTAACTGACGGACTGACCAGCACGCTCAATTGCAGTCGCGTCGCAGCCCAAATGCTCTCTCGCAATTGAGTTTGCTGACGTACTTGGCACTTGTATAAAAACGAAAGTGCCTAAAATTAACGCACTTATTAAGCAGCATATAATTCCATATGATTCAGCTTTTGTCACACGACACTTTCTATGGCGACTTATGGGCAACTTCCGGCAGTTTACGTGCAAAGAGAATTCAAAAAAGATAAACATTGCGGTTTACGTTCTTTTGTTTTGTTTGCTACATTCGCTAACAACATTTTGGAATCAATTAAAGGCTTGTTGTAACTCTTAGTACAACAGTTGCTTACAATAAATGACAGCAAAGGTAGCCAAATGTTTTTATATAAATAAATTATCTACTCTTTCTACAACAACAGTGTCAACAACTTATTTTTCTACAACAATTCGCTCTACAATAAATTTCTCTTCATCAAATATTTTTACAACAATTTTGTTGACAATGAATGAAATGTATTCAATATAAACAAATATTAAGCTATAATGCATAAGTGGATTATAAATGCTGCTAATTAGTTTTACTTTACAATTTGCTACGCTTGCTAAAAACTTCCTTCCTTTTCAACAAATGTTTATACAACAATTCGCTCTACAATATAATTTTCTAAAATATTTTTATTACAGCAATATCTAAGCAAATGTTAAATTATAATAAATCTTTAATTAAATGCATATGATTTGAACATTATTACTACTAATCCAGGGTTCCCCAATCCTTGCAACTAATGTTGGGTCTGCTTAACACTCCCAATCCATAAGCTTATTAGATTTATAAACAAAAACTTAATTTTTAAATACTTTTAAATTTAATTTTAAATATTTTTTGTAATAATTTTTCTTTTATCGTCAACCTTTCAATAAATAAATAAAAAAAAAAAAAAAAAAGAAATTAAAAAAAAAATTGAGCTTATCAAATTTAAAAAATAGCAGACTGCTCTTTAGTTTTGTTCAAGTTGTCTTTACAAAAAATGCTTAAAAAATGAATAAATAAAATTATGAAATGCTTAGCAATCTTCTGTGTCAAACTCTTAATCACACACGCTTGTTTAATTTGTTAAGCTTTAGCATCAGATAATGCAAAAAGTACCCACAGCAGTTCGCACATAAAATATAAATAGCGGGCTTAGTGCTCTGCATTTCCCGCATTTGTTTTCAATTCATCACTCAGAGCATAAATATAAATGAGTTAAGTTACTTACTGCCGGTGGCACGTCGAACGACGCTGTGTGTAAAGTTGCCCAGAGCGGCGACGGTGACAATGGAATCCTTTTTGCCCGTGCTGAGCTGCAGGCGAATTGGGGGGATTGGGTTGAGTGTGAATGATCAATTGACCCGATTGGTTAGATAGCTAACTTACCTTCTCGTAGTCGGCATCGTTTTTGGACTGCTGGGGATTGAGCAGCACCTGGTTGCACATTAGATTGTCGCCGCAGTTGGCGCTGCCCTGGCTGCCGTCGCCATTTTGTGGTGGCAGCGTGACGGCGCCGCAGCTGCAGCGACGCATGCGGCTGCGTCGCAATTTGATGCAGAACAGCAAGCTGCCGTCCTTCTCATTGACATCCAGCGGGGGCAGGGGGCCGCCGCCAGCGCCGCTGCCCGCAGCCGACGCAGCAGTTGCCTGTTCTCTCGAATTGTGCAACGAGCTTGGTGAACAGCCCATGTCGATGTTGTTGATGTTAAAGTTGCTGTTGGTGTTGCTGGTGTTGCTTGTGGTCCTTCAGCTACAGCTCCTGTTGCTATGCTAATTTGCGCTTGGTTACGGCTTTTGGGTTTTGGTTGCGGTCGCTGTTTGATTTGGCTCTTGAATTGCAAGTTGCTGCTTAAGCAGTTGCTGTTGCTCTTGTTGTTGTTCTTACTACGGCTTTTAGTTGTTGTTGCTGTGCTTGTTGCGCGTAACATAATTGAAACATTTTTGGCAGCGGCATTCTTCAAGCTTCAACTGATTGCCTGCTTCACAGTTTACATCTCAAGTAGCCAAAGCTGCAAAGCAATAAAAAGCGCAAATGAATAATTGAATTTAAATTTTCGTAGCACACACACATCATAAAACTAAAATTGTTGACCTCCATTTAATTTTTTTTTTGCTGTCGTCTGCATTGAATGCGGGTCAATAACTAATCTCTCGCCAAATCAGCTGTGTACGAAGCTTGGAGTTTAGACCCTAAAACCAGTTAACTGAATGTCTCTCGCTCTCTCGAGCTCTCTGTAAAAATCTAAGCTAGGTTAACCACTTAGGCAATGAGCAATTATATTTAACTGCACGATCATCATAAATCACGGCTTGTTCACTAAATCAATTTATCAATAGCTAAACGTTACAGCGTTTCATTTATATTTATATAGTAAAAAATTGTGCTGCCAGTCAAAATATTTTTTAATTTAATATACTAAAACTAAAAACTGCAGCTTTAAATAATTTTTGTTTAATATTGTACAGCGTAAGTTTATTAGTTTTTAAGCCAAAAATCATTTGCCAAACTTGCTTGCCAATTTTTATAAATATTTTTTAATATTAACTTTAATTTCTTGCAGTCTAGTGTTACTTAATTTTGTAAATTATTTTAAAACTTTGCCACTTAATTTGCGTATTTATAAACTTTTGTAGCTCATTCCATTTAATGTATAGCAATTGATTTTTGTCGCCTGTCATGATCATTTTATATAGAAATATCATATAGCAAATAGAGTTTTATTTGCAGTTATGACTGGGACATTGTTACAAGATTAATGAGAAAATTGCTTTGGTTCTGCATGACAAGCGCTTGAAAATATTACAAAAGCAGCAGCGAGCAGCTGTTGAAAGCGATTGAGCGATCGGTTTGTTTTGTTTTGTGTTTTGGTTGCGACGTTTTGAATTTTTCATTATTCACACAACGCAAAGTTTTATCTAAGCGGTTAGCTCGACAAGAAGAATGGCAATAAATTGAACGAAAGTTCTATTTGTTTTATCGCATCATTCTATCAATATATCATTCAGGTGTAGCATAAATCACATGTCTGGGTAAACGAATGCGCAAAATGAGAATTGAGATGACGAAACTGGAGTAAGTTTTACGATGCGTTGTTAATAAAATAAAAAAAAAACAGTAGATGGTGCAGTTATGATTATGTTTATGAGCGGGTTGAGCTGTGGGTGTGGGTGTGGCAACGCCTCGCCACTGATAAGTATGGCAGTAGCGTTATCTCATGGACACTCAGTCAGTCAGTCAGTCACAAAAGACAATTAAAAAATGGCTATAATAAATTCATAAAAAGCCCAATATTGGCAATGATTATTGTATTCCATTGAAGTCAAGGCAGCCGAAGTGTGCGCATACAAAATGAACAGCAGTTGGGCAAACGTGAGCAGGCAGCATAAGCAAATATAACGTATACGCCAAGCAGGCGCTGCTGCTGCTGATGACGTTGTCGCGTTGCCGCTATCGCTCTCAGGCGACATAAATAGAAATACCAAACAGTTTTTAAATATTTAGATAAAACTCAGCTAGTCAAATCAACTGATAGTCACAACACAACACAAAATGCGTTCCAGGCCATGTCCGACCCATTTCAACAAAAAGCGCACACACAAAGTTGCTTTCTATGTTCTCTGTGTGTGCGTGTGTGTGTGTGTGTGTGCATCCTGCTTGGCCAGCAGATTGATTGACTTGCCAAAAGGCATACACAAGGACCTGCCGCATTTAGTGCCACTTGTTGTAGCCACAACAGCAGCAACAGCAGCAACAGCAGCAGCAACAGCAGCAGCAGCAGTAACAGCAACTGTCAGCTGTTGTTGCTTTGTTGTGGGCAAAAACAAAGGCGTCACAACAAGGCAGCACACACACACACACACTCTCTCTCTTTCTCTCTCTCTAACCACACTATATGTCTGTCTGTCTGTCTGTCTGTCAGGCTGCATACAAAGGCCAGTCAATTTCAAACATAACCACAAGCAGACATCAACATGCAAGCAAAACAGTAAGCATTCAATAAAAGCAACTAATAACATCAAAAAGTTGATTAGCTATGTAGCATAAGTTACCTCAACAGCAGCTAAAGAATTCTAAATTTAAAGCTGATTTAAGCTTTGTAATCAAAAATGTTTTTATTACGAATTTGCTTTGCGCGGCTGCTGATCTAGCTGCTTAGCCTTATTTTGAATTAATATCCAATGGATTATGCGCAGCCGCATGTTAATGTTTAAAGTAGAGCAATATGAAATTTACAGCTCATATGCTCAACTTACTTAGATCCTGCCAGGTATATACCTGAACCTGCTCGAGTACTTTGTGCTTGTTTCTTGTTCACTTAACTATTAATAACTAACTCTAATTCGCAGCTGACTGCGCTTTTTATTTATTTATTTTATTTATTTATATTTATTTTATGTCAACTATAAACAATCGACAATAAAAGAAAATGTTTAAAATATTTTTAAAAAGTATTAAAAATTATCCGTTTGCTCTTAAATGCGATAAGCTTCTAGATTGGTTTTGGGAGTGTTAAATCGTCTGATTAACACTTTTATTTTATAAATTATTTTTGCTTTTGAAGCACATTTAATTTGAAATGCATTTTTGTCTTTCTTTTCTTTTAGAATCGACTGCATATAGTCAACATTAAATAAATAAGCAACTGTTGTTTTAGTCGTTTGATACTTGAATTGATTAATCCGTCTTTAAGTGGAATTCTTTCAGCGATTGCTTTTTATATTTTCTGGCTCGCTTAAGTCGATTCGATATTTCGATAGCTTGACTGCTTACAGTTTATTTAATATTAATACTTATGCGTTCTGCATTGTTATATATTATATAGCATAGAATTTTTTAAACAATAAATTTGCTGTTACAGTTGCTGCTTAACTTATGTATATCTTTGCTTATATAGAAAGTTTACTGTATGTGTCTGTAGCTGAGTTTAAACAAAACTTATTTTTAGCTGCTTGACTATTAAGAGCAAAAATTAATGATATTTGCGCACACACACACATACATATATAAATTGCTAGTGTACAAGGCCATGCGCCTGTTAGTATGCAACAGCATCAAATTCTATTAGCGTAGCTGCAGTGGTTTGTCTGCTCTTTTTTTTCGGCTGTTGCAGCCACACACACACACAATTTGCCAGTCATGCTGTCAAGGCAGATGATTAGTATGCAGGTGCTTAGTTGGTATTTTGTATAATAGCATCATCAGCGTCATGTGTGTGTGTCTCACTCTCTTTGTGCGTGTGTGTGTGTGCCACAATATAAATTAAAATCTATTGAGCGTCGCATGTTTGGTGCGTCGTCATAGGCAGTCATAGCCATGTTAAGCAGTGCGTGCGGCTCGGGGAGGGTTGAGCGGGGTGTAGGCCATAAATCCAACACCTTATTTGTATGACTGAGCTATCGAAATGCCAAATCTAATAGTTTACACTTTTATTTCTGTGTATTTCTTGTTGATATTGCAGCTGCTGCTGCAATTTCAATTGTTTAAACAAATACACAGCTACAGCTGTTGAATTTAACTTTAAAAATAACACGCTAATTAAATTGCATTGCCTAAGCTAAATTTTAATGCATATTTAAATAAATCCGCAGCTCAAGTTTAAATCGCTGCCTATTTTTAATTTTTTTCTGCGCCCGCTTGCTGAACTGCAATAAATTTTCAAAAGTGAATCATATTATGTTTATTTGACGCCTTGGCTAGCAATAAAAAATATAAATTTTCTGACTAAACAACAGCGTCAAATTTGATGCTTAGCATAAACAAATGCCAAAGATTTAATATGCTGCGGGGCCGAGTTATTTATATACACTACTTAAAGCTAGAGAGGCGGCATTAATTAATAAACCAATGCTGTGGAATTTATTTTAAACTTATAATCAAAATTATATATACAAACATAAAATGATTGCGCATTTATTTTCGGTTTTATGTTTTTATGACGCTATTTATCAATTTATTACTAATTGCTCAGTTATTTGCTGTGTGTTTGCTTTGATATAATTTAATTAAAAATTTGCTACATCAAATGCTGACTGAAGCAGCGTGACTGTCTGAAAATGAAGTTAATCCAAACAAGGCAGCAACACAAATTAAATAAATATTTATATAGTTGCTACAATTTTCACTGCGCCACAATTTGCATATCAAATTATGTGTAAAGTTGATTATTGATAAATCGAGAAAAGCAAACAAAATAAATAAAACCGAACGTCAGTCAAATTAATTTGTGTAGACGGACATTAATTTAGTTGCTAGCATAAGTCAAGCAATTAGTCAGCCTATGTGTGTGTGTGTGTGTGTGTAAAAGAGTGTGCGACCTTCGGTGTGAGTGCGTGGGGCAGCAGCAACTGAAAATTCGGTGCGTCAGAGCTAAATTGTCAGCTAGATTTTTGAGTCTGCCCTTGGGTGCAGAGAGAGAGATCGAGAGCGAGAGCGACGGCCCTTGTCGATGATGAATGTCCATTCATATTGTTGGACATGCTTATGCATGTACAAATAAAATGTAGCGAATGTTGTATGCAATTTGCATTTGAAATGCCGAAACTAAACTGAAAGATAAAGACGCAAAGTGTTGTCCATTACGAGCTACAAGTTGACAATACGTATACGCAAATAAAATACGTATACGTATGTGTATGTGTAATAAATCTCGTTGCATAGCCTTTTGCCTAAAAGTTGAAGGCGTCACACACAGGCAAATCGAACAAACAGCTAAATGCATATGTGCTGTGTATGTGTGTGTGTGTGTGTGTGTGTGTGTAGCTAAATAGGCAATGGGCGGTCTGTTTAACATGCACACTGCGCTGAGGCGCTTACAACTTGCATAACTGTAGTTACAAAATCGTGTACAATGTATCTATATTTTTTATAATTTATAATAAATTTGCATGCGTGCTCACGCTTGACTTGGATTTATTATTTATTTTGTTGTTTTAACTTTTGTATTAATTAGTTAAGTTTTTTTTTTCGCCAACAATTTATTTATATTTTAGCTTGTGCATAAAATGTAACGCAAAATGAAACGCAAATTGCAAAAGTTTTATTGAGGCTTGTTTATAAGTACGACGAAAAGCGAAGCGAAGCGATTTATTTTTGCATTGTTTATGACGAATATGGACTCGATGGGCTATATAGCTATAGACTGCTGTACATACATATTGTGTCTATTGGCCCGCCCGCCTATCGCTGAGACAACTTTAAGCGCTTTTTTATGTCTTCAGATCTAGCAGCAAAATTATTTTGTGCGCGACGCCAGTTGCATGAAAATTGTGCCTAAAAAATTTTATATACAAATATACAAATTTTATAGTTTAAAAATTTTTAATGTATTTCTTTTTTTTTTACATATAAGTTCTGTGCTTTATTATTATTATTTTTTTATTTTTTTGAATTTTTTCGAAGGGCATTTTATGTGTGACAATGACTTGGCGGCATTAAACTCAAGGCGACATGGAAAATAAAGTAAAATAAAATATATGCTTGTGTGTATATATGTATATATAACTAAATTAAAGTATATACATTATCTGTTGACGTACCAAAAATTAATTGTTGTTGTGCTTGTTCTTATTGTTGTTGCTGTTGTTGTTGCTTTTTGGCGCTGGCTGGTATTTAATTTGTTTCTTTTTGTTATATATTATGTGTTTTTATTTTAATATTTATATCAGACTCTAGATATAAATTAAACAAATACACACACACACGCACATTAGAGACACAGATTTATGCACATATGTATGCATATATATATATGTATCTATAAGATACTCGAATACTTCTTTCGCGCAATATCGTCACAACAATCGCTCGTCTCGCTCGCTCTCTCGCTCACTCGCTCTCTCTCTCTCTTCATAAATTAGAATTTATTTTAATACGCGGAGGTCACGTTCGAAGCACAGCCTGCGTTTGTTGTTGTTGTTATTGTTGCTGTTGCTGCTTTTGTTGTTGTTGACGCAAAATATATTGAAAGCTGCATAACTAAATTAAATGCATTAAGCATAATACAAGCAACATCAACAACAACAATAGCTACTGCTACTAATGCAAACACGCAAGAAGCAGCAGCAGCAGCAGCAGCAGTAAAACTGGCGCTGTGACGTCACAAAGTGCGCGCAGCGATAACACAACGACCGACTTGTGTATCTCTGAGATACAATTGGGCTCACATTATGGTTGCCTAATTTACAAGCACACACACACACATGAGACACACACACGCACATACACGCACTCCATTCAGCTCGCCTAGTTTTACTTAATTTTCAACGTTTTTTTTTTTTGTATTTTGTTTCTTCTTTCTTTGCTTTGCTGAAATTACTTTTTGTTCTTTGCGCTGCGGCAGCGGCTACCGGTGAGTTGTGACTGCGACTGCGACTGTGACTGCGATTTGGAGATCTCGATTCACAGCCACAGCGACTAGAGAAATAGCAACAACTGCGACGAGCGCGACGACGACGGACGGCGGCGGCAGCGGCGGCAACGGCGACGACGATTGCCTGTCAAAGCAAAACGTCAAACTGATTTCGCTCTGAGCTGCAAAGCGCTGCGATACGATACGAATATACAAAACAATACGAATTACACTAAAAAGCAAAAGAAACAATCTCTGGGATACTAAAACTGCGAAGGCGAGGCGAACGCACTAGCCGCGACACACAAAAGAGCGCCAGAGAGCCAGTGAGCGAGCGAGTGCGAGAGCGCCGCATATTATATTTGTATCTGAACTTGGCAACGGCTATCGCCGCCAACACTGCTGACTGACTGCAATAACAACAACAACAACGACAACTACAACGACAACGACAGCCAAAGTAAGCCGCAACAATAAGATCAAGAACCAGCATACATACCAAGCAAAGAGTCTTGCGACACACACACTCTGACCAAAGAGCGGCAGCAAGCGCCAACTCGTTCTCTGGCAACTTGTTTGAGCGCGAGCGGCGCGCCGCTCTCTTCAACTCTTTCGTTGCTCTGCATTAATTGTTACAATAAACGTGTTGCATACTTTTGTGCTGCAGTCAGTAAATGCAAAATATTTAAAGTTCGTAGCGAAGCGATCTTAGATCTTGGCAAAGGCACACACAAATAAATATTTTAATTGATTAAAAGGAGACTTTGTAGCCAACAAGTTGATAATTGGATAGACTGCACGCTAATCTCTATATACACCCATGAGTCTAGCGATCTTAATACTTCTTGAGCTAAATGTGAACCTTAAATTAACGGAGTAAGGTGGAATTTGTAGCCAAAATATTGCTAATGATTTTCGTATGCTAGTCAGTCAAGCTTTGAGTTTACATTAGACAATTTTTGTAAGCAAATAATTTAAAAAATGCATTCTACATATAACTAAGCAACTAAGCATAAATATTTATAACTTTACAATGGTTTTTTCCTCAAATTGTTGCATGCTTCAGCTATATAAAATTAAAGCCTAGCTTTGAATAATCGCGGCTATCCAATTTTAAGCTGTAACCTTTCAATATAGAAACTATTGGCAACCATGGATTAAAATCTATAGCTTAAATGTATTATTTGTATTTTGGCCATTAATGTATATTTGCATAAAATATTTACAAAAATTCAAAACAGACAAAGAAATGTTTAATGAGCAGCAAGGATTGCTTAAGAGTAATACAAATTCACTATTTGAATAGAGAAATATTCTTGTTTCTTATTCAAATTGTACGCAATACACTTCAGAATTGTTATTTATTTATTTAATTATATTCTTAGTATTACTTTATACCATATTTAAGAAGCTTTTGAAATGCTCTATTGTTATGTTTTCTATTTCGTTTATCAAAGCTTTGCTTGTGTTATAACTGCATGTAAATAAAGATTATTAATATAGATCTTAGTTTTGATATTGCAGCAATAGTTTAAGAACTAACATAATAAAGATAATTTCGCTTGACTTTTGCCTTAATTTAAATGGATATTTATCTGACTTTTGCACTTGAGCTGCAACTTAAATATTCAAAGCAACTCACGACTTATTAAGGCAAATCAATTGACTTTCGCTTCGACTTGAAGTTACATTTTTTTTTTTGATGAGCACACATTTTAATTAAGATAACATCTTGCAGTTCTTTGACCAGCGTCTAAAAGTGAATTTTGCTAATGGAAATTTGATTTGGCTGAAACTTTTTTCTTTTTTTTTTGCAAGCAGCAGAAACTTAGCGGAAAATTGCAATTTTTTTCGTGCATGTTTTTTGCTTTGCTTTGGTGCTGAGAGTGGATGAGCGTGTTATCAGCAGCAGAGCAGCAGCAGCTACTACTAGTTCAAGTATTAATTAGTTAGTCGCTTGGTTGGTTAGTCTTACAGCTGCATGCAAAGCGCACACACAGACAGACAGACACATGAAATTGTAAATGGCTTATGAAAATGAATTGAATTTGAAAATTTTTGTGGCATGCAATGCTGTAAAATATGTTTATAATTACGAGTATTACCTGTGGTGAGCAGCATGCAAGCCTCGCTGAAATTACACAGAATATGTGCAAATGCAATTTTCGCTGCTAATTAAATGTGGCACACACATAGACACATGAGCAGCTGCAGAGCTTGCGGCGGCTGCGGCGTTTTGGATAAATCACAATTTTTTTCTGTGCTGAGTGTTTTTTTTTGCTGCTGCTGCTTTGCTGATTAATGAAAAGGAAATCGAAATCAATGCGTGTTCATTAATGTTTAGTGCGAATTAGCAAGCGAGCTGCTGTTGAATACTGATACGTATGCTGATTAAATTACAGTTATTACATAGTCCGTAGCGTATCGAAGCACATTTATATTATTTTTTATACATTTACTTGTTTTTTTTTTTGCTTTTGCTGTTGCTTTTGTTTGTGTGTGCGCTACTGTTTCTGTATCTGTATCTATATATCTACGGCGGACGTGTGTCGTTTGCTGTGTTAAGCTCTCACGCGCGCAACGCGTTCCCGTGTGCGTGTTGTGTCTCTAACAATTCTGTCCAAACTGAACTAAAACTCTCAAGTGTGCAAAAAGTCCAACATAAGTGAAGTAGCAGCCAGTCAGCCGAGCGAGCGCCGCAGTTTATGTTTTGAGCACAGCTGAAGCTGTAGCTGTAGCTGAGCAAATGTTGGTATTGATGAGTACGAATACACACACACGGACACACACACAGACAGCGACACAGTTAAAGTAACAACAACAGGCAAACAATTCGGCTTGTTGCATATGCCTGCAAGCTTGCGCCCATGTTGAGATACAAAAATAAAAGCTTTGGCAAGCTCTGCGGTGCGCTTTAGGGGTGGATTTTTAGCGCGCTGTCTCGCTCTCGCACTCTCTCTCTCTCTCTCTCTGTGTGTTCAGGTAGCGCCAGTTCGGCACATAAAAGTGCAAGTTTGAAAGTGAGTTTGTTATGCGCGCTTTACATAGCCGTGTCTATGTATTTATATATGCATGTCTGTCTGTGTGTGTGTGTGTAGCAGCTGCGCTTTGTAGCAGCACCCAAAATGTAGACTACACTTTGTCAAGGTTTTGTTAGCTGTCAACATGTCTGTTGCGCTGATTTTTGACAAGTGCAACAAGTTGCCGCGCACTTAAATATTCAAGTCCAACATTTGTTATGTAGACGCAGCTAAATTTACGCAAAATGCTGCAAAGCGTAGCATTTTTATATTTTACACGACCTTTTATTTATTTAAAATTAGTATTGTTTTTATTTTAGTTTATTTAGTCAAAGCAAGCGCCAATGTTGCCAACGTAACGTGTTGCTAAAGCTTTAACAGCATGCTGCTAACAAAACGTGTTGCTAAGGCTGCAACAGCATGTTGCCAGCAGCATATGTTGCTAACTTAACAGCAACATGCTGATAAGCTATTGAAAACTGTTGCGTTTATTCAAACTAACTAAAAATAACAAACAATTTAGCAATTTTAGTCTGTTTTATATAAAAATTACTTTGAGAATATGTTGCTAGCCAAGTTTATTTCGAAAGTTGCACTTTGTTAAGCCAATGCCTTGTACATATTAATTTAATTTTATTATGCCACCCTAACAACAACTGTTATATTTATCTAATGCATTTGTGCTTCATTCTTAGTCAAGCTTTAGTACTGTAAGATAACTCAAATAAATCGGTCACGTACATAAATTGGAAAAGCCCGTGTTGTCAATTTCAACGCCCAACCTCTAAATAATCTCATGCTTGGCTAAAAAACGCTACTGATCCTACACACTTAATGCTTTAAAATTGTTATATTTATTTATACAATTTTTTTAATGATATTAATACTTATATACAATGAATACTGCATTTATTTTTATTAACTTTAAATTTTCGATATACAAAAATAAAGGAAAATGCTGCCAACAAAAAATGTTGCTTCATTTTTCTAGCCAAGATTAATTTGAAGGTTGCATTTAATTCAGCTAAACAAAGCATTCCCGCTTCAAAATTTATATTTTTATTTATACAATTTTATGATATGTATGTTATCATATTTATTATTTTTAAAATACTGATATACAAAAGTAAATGAAAATGCTGCCAACCAAATATGTTGCTTCAATAAAATGTTGCTAAGCCATATACTGAGCCCATGGACAACTGTTGCGTGTAAACGCTGCGCAAACTGAAAACACGAGCGCCAACAAATAAAAAGCTTAACGAGGACTTACACACACAGATAGAGAGAGAGAGAGAGAGAGAAAGTGAGAGAGCGCGAGCAGTCAAGGAGCAGCAGGCAACATAATTAGGCGCTGCTCGCTGCCACGTTCGCTGCTTGTGCTAAAATGTGTACTAAAAGCCACACAATTGTTGTATTAAACACATTACGCTCATATGCGTGTATGTAGGTAATTTTACACACACACACAGACATAGGCAGCTGCATATTCAATCAAATACATACATGGGATTTTTAAAGCTTAGTTTGTATTGGTAAATAATAGAAAACTGCTGGCAACAAAAAGGGCAAACTGCTATTGTTGTACTTTATGTAGCTAACGTAACAAGTGTGTGCGTCAGTTCACCATTTGTATGTGTGTGTGTGTGTGTGCACATTATATAAAATTTATAAATACTTTGGTACGTTGGCTGCACACAAGGTGCGTTTGCCTGTGCGTGTGTCTGTGCCGCACTTTGTGGCAAATCAGTGAGCAGAGCTAAGAAGCGGAGCGAAGCGGAGACATCGGGGCAATGCTTTTGGCTAAGGGCCGCATTTATTGCTGTAATATTGGCCTTTAATTTGACCATCAATATTTTCTGCTGGCCAACTCAGCGCGAATTTCCTGGCATTTTCCGTTTGACTAATTTGTGTTATGTTTTTGCTGCTGTATTACAATTCATTTGTTCTCGCTCTCGCTCTTTGTTCTTGGCTCTTACCGTTATTGTTGCTATTGTTGTTACATTGTTTTCTCTGTGACTTGTTTACTGACATTGCGTTTTGATTTCGAGCATAGCTTTAATTGAATTGATTAGTTGCCATTTAATTGCTTTATGTCAATTTGTTATTGCAAGCAGCTTACGTATACTTAATATATGTAAATTTAAACAACACAAATATGCTGCGTGTTTTTTTGCTAATTGGCTTTAAGCTTGAACTTATTTATGTTGTAAACCATTTCCAAGAATTCATGCAATTTGAATTCCTAGAAGCGTAAGCTCCTATATAGAAATCTGCTTTGTAAGCCGACGAATGCATTAAATTCCAAGAAATGCTCTTGACAAAGCAAACAAAACAGTGGACGCCATTTAATGAAAGCTGGATTAAGCTGCATACGCTTAAATGATTGTCTATCATAACTGCCATTCAATTGAACTTAGCGACGGTTTACTGTACTTTACATTTTAAATTGACATGTGTGCTGCTTGGCTTAAATCATACATCAGACAAAACTCAGCACTGAGTGCTGCTCAGTTTGGCATTCAAAAATTCCTTGTGAAACGTAAATGTAAATTTTTATTTGCTGCTAATTAGCTTAGATTGCCCAAGCGTTGCTTTTAGCTGCCAGCTGGCAATTAAACGCCTGGCCAAGCTGCAAGCAAATGAGTTGCAATGCTCAAAGTCGTGTAATGAAGCTCTGCGTAAAACTTTATGCCAGCCCAGCCAGCCACATAGACCCAAAGTCAGCAGCTCAACCTGCCGCCGCCTTAGCCTGAGCCTGAGTCGTTTATTAGTGCAGGACCCCAACGCACTTGCCACTTAGCCAGGCAGCCAGAACAAAAGGCGCTCATTCATTATATACAGAAAACACAAGCGCGCATTAAAGCAGTGCGCAGTCAACTATTAAATACACTTTGAATATGGAAACGCAGCCAAGCAAACAATTGAAATTGCAAAAACTAACAAATGTTGAATTGTTAACAAAATATTTAAAAAAATTCTTTGACTAATTTTGTATTTTAATCTTTTTGATTGGAGTGTTGTCAATAAATTAAATGTATAAAATCAGAAGCAACATTCTGTTAAAAATATAACTAAAGTTGTAAGGCGAGAATTTAAGTTCGTTGAAATTGTTAAAGAATTTTAAACGTAGCAACATCTTGCTAATTGTTAAAGTTATTTAAGCTAATGAAGCGTTAACATTTATAGAAATGTAATAAATAAAATCAAAGCTTAAGAAGCTGACGCTGCACAAATTTTATATTGAAGCTAATAAACTCATATATTGAAATTAAATCATTCAATTTATTGAAGTTAATCATACAATAGAAGCATGAGCAACTTCTTGTGTATATTTGCAAATATTTCCAAGCAATATTTTGCAATTAATTTAATAAACAAAAACTATTTGCTTTAGTATTGCCAAAGTTTAAATAACAAATTTGTTGGCTGCAGCTTT
The DNA here is from genome assembly GCF_011750605.1 of Drosophila busckii. Lineage (NCBI taxonomy): Eukaryota > Metazoa > Arthropoda > Insecta > Diptera > Drosophilidae > Drosophila > Drosophila busckii. The sequence continues at coordinate 8,720,254 of NC_046605.1, forward strand.
TAGTATCACTGAGTTCTTGTTGCTTTTACATATAGACAGACGACTCTATTTGACTTGCAGCTCAAGAATTTGTATGCTTTGCACAACTTGCTGCTACCCTTTGGTTGCCAAAGTGTATAGCAATGAGTGTGGGCTGGCGCCTCAAGTTTAATGTAGTTGGCACTTGATATCACCTGCCCCCTGCATTGTTTGCCACAACATTTGTTTTTCATCACTTTTGTTTTATAATCTTACAGTGTGTGTGTGTGTGTATTTGTGTGTGTTTATGAGCGTAAATATTTTTTTTGTGTTTTATACGCAACACAAAGTGCATTAGAATGTTTGCTTTTGTTTTATGTTGTTTGACTCTGCGCAGTTAAAAAGCAGCAGCCCAAGTAGCTGAACTGACCTAAGTGGAACAGAGAGTGAGAGTGAAGATATCTACATAATTAATTAATGGCAATCAGTCAATTTGTGTTTTATAGTCTCGGCATTATGTGCTAAAATTAAATAGATTTATTATTCAATAAATTGAACGCAATTGGGCTTACAATATTTTGTAAGTAGAATTAACTTGGCTTTGGAGTAGTTTTTGTTTTTGTGGTAACAGAAGTGTCTTAAATTATTACAAACATACATTTTATATAGTAGTATATATAATATATAGGAAGTGAAGAGTAGTGCCCTTGCTTAAACAGATTTTGCGTTGACCAAACATATATATCGTACATATAATTATAGTATTTTTATAGTTTATATAGTCGTATAATGAATGCTTTATGCTTTTAGGCTCATAATTGTAATTTAATGTCTACTTTACTCTGGATTATGCGTCTGGCTTGATGTCATTTAATCGCAAATATTTATGTGTATGTATGTGTGTGTGTGTGTGTGTGTGTGCTTAGAATTACATAATAGTTTAGTTATATAGTATACTACATAGCAGTTATTGATATGTACACAAGCTTTGCAGCCTAACACAATAGATTTGTTTTTTTTAAAGATTTTTTTTGTGAATTTTAAAATATAAAATAATAGATGCGTGTGTGTGTGTGTGTGTGTGTGGGCGTGGGTGGCATGACCTTAGGTAGCCTAACAACTAAATGTAATTGATAAAAATGTGTATTTTATATATAATTTGTATTTTATATATATATAAGATTTTCTTTTCAAAAAGTCATCTTAGTCTAGCAGCCTAGAAATAAATACAATGTCCGCAAGCTTGTCTTTTATGCAAAAAAAAGTAAAAATTGGAAATTGAACATACTACGCGACATGCTATATATGCTATCAACTATATAGGCTTTAAATATATATGTGTGTGTGTGTGTGTGTGTTGTTGATGAATGTGTTGGTAACGAGTCTCACTGCTTTTAACTCACTCTAACGAGTTGCTTGCACAACTAGCGAGTAAAGTCACTCGCTGTTCTATGCCTTGTGTTTTTTTTTTTATTTTTCTGAAAAATATGACTTTGGTATTCCTTTCGTTTGCGATTTTTCTAAATTGTAGCCACACTTTATGAACTGACAACGGCATCCTTTAGCAGCGCTGTGGCCATATCCACGCCCACACCCACGCCCACGCCCACGCCTCCATTAACAATGGCATCTGTTGACATTTGCTGCTCTGTCTGCTCCTCATCCTCGTCCTCCACAACGGCTGCTGCTGCTGCTGCTGCTGCTGCTGCAGTTTGGCTCAGCTCCTCGCTGGCCTCATGATTCAACTCGTTGGCCACCCCATGCGTGGGCTCCTGCTCATTTGAAACCTCCGCTTTGGGCTCTGTTTTCTCAGTGGACGCTGCTCTGACCGCATTGGCAACCAGCACACCCGAGTACTTAATGCCATTTAATTCCAGATTGACAATCAGCTGCTGTTCCCCATTAGCGCCCGTGCCTAGTGCATAGAACATTTTGCATAAATAATGAGCACGATGTGTGCAGTTCGCTTTACTCACCATTGCGTGCCACATGAAACTGCATGCCCGACAGCAGGCTGAGCGTCTCCAGGGGGCCATCGCCTGCCTCCGACTGCGCGTCCTTGCCACTGGACTGCGCTTTGCCGCCGGAGCTGCAGCTCTTCTTCTTGGTGGACACGGGCGAGCTGTGACGATGACCGCCGCCACCAGCTGAGGCTGTTGTGGAAGTGCTGGGCGAGTTCTCGATGGCCGAGTCATCTGACTTGTCCAGATGATTCTGATGATGATGATTGTGGTGGTGGTGGCCGTTTAGCTGCTGTGGCTCGCTGTCGTCATGCATGGACGACGAGTTGCCCGTGGTATTGTGCTCAGCATGGCCGTAGTCATCCTCTGGCTCGCCTTCTGAGGCTGCATCCTGCTGCTGTTGCTGCTGCTGCTGATGATGATGGCTGCTGTTGTTGTTGTTGCTGGCCTGATGATGGAAGCCCGCGGCGGCAGCCACTGCGGCCATGTTGTGCGGATTCAAATAGAAATTGGCAGGAAAACCGGGCGGCATTAGACCGCTGCCCACACGCTTCGCTGGCGGCGGCTGATGCGTCATCTCCTCGGAGTCTGCGGGCTCAGGTGTGGGCTCGCGCTCACGCTCGCGCTTTATGTGATTCAGATTTAGTGTGGGCGGTGAGTCAGAGAGGTTCAAAGCTTCCCTAAAATAACAAAAATAAAGAAATTCAAGTAATTAATGCATGAAATATGAGCAAGTTACATTAAAAATATTAAAGCTAAACAAAAATAAACTGTATACTCTGGGATATAGACGCAGAAACAAACAGCGAAACAATTAGACTAATACTGTTTATATATATTATATATGAATTCTGCCACGCCTTTTTTGACTCTTACGCACAAATATCATTTGACTTAATTAAGTTCTGGGTCTAATACCAGGCAGCAAATAAGTCTGAAGCAATTTTTGAGTCGCATCTGCAGGGAAATTTCAAACTTGTAACGATTGTTGATACATAAACCAATAACAAGCATTTTTTATGAAAAAAAATGTATGCTCAAATTTTAATTATTATTTTAAATAATTAAACATATATATATATATATATATATTTAGCTGTTCATTTAGTTGTTTTAAAATATGCCTTGCAATGAATTAAAAATAATTACTCTTATACCCTTGAATTAAGCAAGTGCACAAACCTACACCAAAGGCTCAAACCATAGCGCTTAGCAAGCACAAGTTACATGTTTTGCCAGCCCTGTTGCTCAAAACGACAGATGGCGCTACAGCTTGCAAAAGAGCTAACAAATCATAGAAAAATTTATAAATACAGTAGACTACAAATGCGCGTATTTTATACATTTTATGCAATTTATACAAATTTTATAGCACAGCTTAATGCTCAAACTATTGATTGCTGTTTATTTAATTCAAAATTAATTTACAGCGTCTCAGCTAGTCGCTAACGCTCGACTTACCTTTGCTGCGGTGAGGTGTGCGCTGAGCCAGTTGGACTGCTATTGTGATACATCTGCCAAAGTGCCACTTGAGCGCTGAAAGCATCGCGTGTGCTCAGCTCTGGACTTTGTGAGCGTTGACGCTGTATAGTTTATAAATAGTTTATAAATTAAAAGTTTAAATTGATAGTTAAATTATAAACTTACGTGTTGCTGCTGCTGCTGCTGTTGCTGATGATGATGCAGCGACTGTTGCTGCTGCTGCTGCTGCTGATGTGTATGCGCATTGCCCAGACCAGGCGCATTCTGTTGCTCCTTTTTGGCCTGTATCAGCTGCAGATACTCCATCATGCGATTCTCAATCTCCTGCGTGACCAAATTTGGCATTTGGCCAAAAGCTGGCCCGCCCATCAGACGTCGATGAGCTGCAGCAGCAGCAGCCGCTGCCTGCGCCTGTTGATTGTTGGCGGCGGCGGCGTGTGTGACCAGCGCCAGCGGTGACATCTGTTGCATCCCAGCGGGCATGCCTGGTGGTCGCGAAATGGGCGTCTGCAAAGCCAATGAAACATTAGTTGGGGCTACAGTTTATAGAGTGTGGGGCACTTACCAGTGGCAGCTGATTGTGCATGGCCTCGTATTGGCCATAACTGGAGCGTCTGCCTTCGCGTCGATTGCCATCAATGGCCGCCTGCAGTTCGGCTGGTGTGCTCAGATTTTTCTTCTCGCACTCGTATGGGTAAAGATACTTCATGTATCTGCGCAAAAGCAAAAGATGCATAAAATTAATAAACAACAAGCGCAAGCGAAGTGCAAGTAAAATATTGTTATAGTTGTTGTTGCTGTTGCTGTTGCTGCTCTGGGGTCCTGTTGTCGTAGATTTTATGTTGAATTAACGTGTAAATACGAAACGTGACGAGGCAATGAACAAACAAAACGATGCAGGCAAAAAATCTCTACCAAGCTGAACGAACGTTCGATTGAGGCTTGATCAATGTTTGATTGTCGCTCAGTTTGTTTGCTCTTCCCAGCAATGTGCGCTCTCTTTCACTCTTTCACTCTCTCTCTCTCGCTTTACTTACTGTGTGCGCAGTGTGAAGGCAGCGCTGGTTATGCTCGAGGGCAAGTGCAGTCCCTTGATGATCTCCTGCCAGAGTTTCTTGTTGATGACATCGACTAGACCGCCGCGTGCTATAACCAGATTATATAGCTCGTATAGATCCAGCACCGATTTGGCCATTATGGGCAGGCGATTGATAGGCGTGCCTGCATAAATTAAAAGAAAGCAACAACAAAAATCATCATCATCATTTTTTTTTTGAAACTGAAATTAGCTTGAGCCATAAAATTTCCACTTGTGGCATGCAGAATGTTCTCCTTGTTAAAATGCAACCAGCAAGCAGCCGAAGACACGATTAAAACTTGCCATAAAACAGATTTATCGTATTTGTATCTTGTTGAGCTATTACGCACCCCCCCCCTCCCCACTCTTCAACACACTTGCTTTTCTTTTTGGCCATGGGGCAATTAACACCAGTTGCCTACTACTGACTCCATCCAGTGCAGCAGGCAGGCAGCAGTGCGATAAAAACAGAAATAAATCCAAAAAAGTCGAAAACACTCTCGTACACATGTTTGTACATATGTCGATATATGTTTATGGCAGCTAATCATCATCGTTGCCGATCATAATGATCTCTGGGCATCAGTTCTATCTTGCATTGCGTATTATTTGATTTTCATGTGCCACGCCCACGTCTAGCACGTCGAACGCCCCAATGCCCATTGCCTGTCTATTTGCTTTGCCCAGAGCGCATCATTTGTGCGCGCCCCAGACCCAGCCAACAAATAAAAAGGCCATACAACAATTTGGCCAAAGGCTAAAGCGGCGTTGCAACGAATTTTGAATGCGCTGCAAATTCAATTTACAGGCACGCAAATATTAAAAAAAAAAACTCAAGATATTCTTAAGGAAGTTTAGAAATATTATTCTTAGCTGCCAGCAATATGCAGAAAAATAAAATATATTCCAATGTTTAATTGAAACTGCATGAATATTTAAACATTAAGCAATGCTGCAAATAATTTTTTTAAGTATAACAAAAATTTACAAAAACGAATGCAGAAAATTTTAATATTTAAATTAGATTATAGAAAACTCTAAATATTGTTGCACTTTGAATTGTAAAAAACTTGGGCATATACAAAAAAATAAAAAATATTCAAATGCTGAATTGCCGCTCAATGAATATTTAAAATTTAAGCAATTCTCCAAATAAATTTTCTAAGAATATCAAAAATTTACAAAAATATTTGCAGCAGATTTAAATATTCAAATTATATTATAGAAAAATTTAGATTTAGTTGCATTTTGAATTGTAAAAATTATTTATCAGCAAAATTCAAAAAAATAAAATATGTTCAAATGAATATTCAAGCAATTCTGCAAATAAATTTTCTAAGATTATCAAAAATATACAAAAACGAATGCGAAAGATTGAAATATTCAAATTAGATTATAAAAAAATTAAGATTTTGTTGCATTATTTTTTTTTTAGGATTTTAGGGATATACCAAAATTATTCATTAATATACAAATATCCAAAATTGAAGGCATTTCTCCAAATTAATTTTCTAAGAATATAAAAAAATATCTTAATATTCAATATCAATATTTTAAGTTTGCTGCATATTCAACATTTATTATTATTAATGAGCATTCTATAATACTTAGTCTATCTACTTTTCTATTTCTTTAACTCAATTTATTCATTATCTATGCAAGCAACATGCTTCGCTTAAGAATCAATAAGCTCGCTCTAAATTGTAGCGCAAAAACTGGCGCATAATAAAAAGCAAATCAACTTGCATAATTGCTGGTGCTCCGGCTACGTGAGTAATTCGATTTTGTAGTCGTTTAGCTCCCCTCCTCCCCCTGCCCCTACGTCATTACCCCCTCCCTAATTCACACAGCTGCCTATACTAATACAAATACGCATATAAATACGTTGAATATCATTTAGTGGAACTGTGCCCAAAGGCTCTGGCTCTTGAGATTTTATGAGCCCAAAGGAATCAATCAAACTTGTTGATGGACGTGTTGATTGAATGAAAATACATTTGTTGTTGTTGTTTTTTATGCATATAAACAAATGTGCAGTAGAGTAGGGTGAAGCAGTAAATCGAACTCAATCGATTGCATTTGTTGTGGCACACGAGCAATTTAATGATTAACTTTGTTGCAAGTCGATCGAGAGATTGTTAAATTATGCGCTGCAGGCCAACGAACTAAACGCGTCTGACACGCACACACACACACACACACACACACACATATGCATATATATATTATAAAAATGCTCAATCGTTTTAAAGACTGTTTATTATTTATTTTTATGCATTAGTTCGCTTGACTTTTTTTTAATGGAAAATCTAAGGAAATTCGATAGACTGAGCGACTGACAAATGATTTAGTTGACTACGGGTTGAATATTGTGGATCTGGCAAGGGTCTGTCAGTTGTCTATGTGTGTGTGTGTGTTTATTTATAAAAATAGCGACTCGTCTTCGCTGCTTGATATGTGATTGACGTCTTTTAATTAAGAATTGCGCCGCACTTTGTTGCACAAACAGTCTAAGCCAGAAAGAGACAGACAGCGACTGAGGAGCGAGATGCAGCATAAGCATAATTTCCATTATATACTTAGTTATAATATCAACAGCCAACGATCTATATAGAGACTAGACACACCCATATACACACACACACACATATACATACATATATATTTATATACTATGCTGTCAAATTTTGAACGCATGTGACAGATTAAAATCCATTAAGTTGTCAAGCTGCTCAGCTAACTGCATGTGTGTGTGTGTGTGTGCGTGTGTATCTGTGTGTGTGATCTGCCCAACATTATGTATTAGTTCAATATTAGTTTTTTATCTGTGTGTAAGACACGCTAAATTAAATAACAGCAACAAGCACTAAGTGTGGCAAGCTTTGCCTACGAATCAAGCTGTATGTGTGGCAGCTACAACAACCTGCCACACACACACACACGTGCGTTTGCAAATGCGTTGCGCGGCTTTTGCTTTGGCACACATATGCAAATGTAAACAAATTAAATGCAAACAACAACAAAAAATGCAAGCAAAATTCATAACATAAAGCACATAAAATACACTACAAATTAAAATATGAAAGCTTTAAAATCGCTTGAGCATATTTTATTCATATTATTTTTTGTGCTAAGGTAGTACATAAAGAAATTCTTTAAATGATCAAAGTTGAGCTACAAGCTTCTAAAAAAAAACTGACCATTATTTTAATTTTGATATTTTTAACAAAAATTAAGCTTCGAACATTCATGTACTTTGTTAATAAACTTTTTAAATGGACAAAGTTAAGCTGAAAAAAAAAATTTTTGATTTATTTTAATTTAAATGCTTTTAACAAAACTTAAGCATCAAAATTATTATGCTTTTAAACGTTCAAAGTTAAGCTGCAGGCTTCTACAAAAAATTTTTGCTTTTTTTTAATTTTATTATTTTTATTTTGATATTTTAGGCATCAAACTTTCATGTACTTTGTTAATAAATTATATGTTGTCTCTGTATTTTATAAATATATAATTATTATTTTTAGTATTTTAATTTTTTTAATACAAAAATTAACCATTAAAATTATTATGCTTGAAAATAAAGAAACTTTTTAAATGTTCAAATTTGAGCTACTACAAAAAAATGTAGCAGTTTTTACTTTGATATATTTTTTTTCATGTACTTTGTTAATTAAATATATGTTACATTTTTATAATAAAATAAAAATAATGTGATCTGCCTTCTATAAATGCTAAAAATAATTGTTACACCTAATAATAATTGTTACACTTAATAATTATTTTTAGCATTTATAGAATAATATTTGTTTAAGCAATAACCATAATCATTTTGACATTTTTAAGTGCAATATTATTTGCTATTTATTGAAATAAACTCTAAACAATTTAAGCATATAATTTCCAATTTTTTTTTGTTGTTGTGTGAGTGGAGATTCGTTTGCTGGCGCAGACAGGAAGTAGTTGGCAATTTGTTATTGCTGAATGTTCGTTCATATGTATGCCAAAAGCTTTTTCTGTGGCTGTGGCTGCGGCTGTGACTGACGAACTGCCTGCTGGGCTGACTGACTGAGTTGACTGCCTGCCACATGCTTGTGAAAAGTGCAATTGTTAATGCTTATAATTAATGACAAAAATGCACATTTGGTAAACAAAAATAGCGCTGCATTTAAGTACCAATACACACACACACACACACAAACATATGTGCCCCGATTTGTTATAGAGAGAGCGAAGCGAAGGCGAGGCAAGTGTTCTTCAGTTGCTGACAATAATTTGTAGTGACAAAAAATGCATAATTTAATGCAAGTGCAGAAGACAGAGAATCAAAAAAAAAAAAAAAACGTCAAAAGAGTGCCGTGAAAATTTATACAATTAACATAATTTGCGTCTAAACAAACGAAATGTGTAGAAGGAAAATTCAGAAGAGCACTTCAACACTTTCTTAAGACTGAGTCAGCCAAATGCAAATGCAGTTGAGCCTCAAGAGCAATTCAATGCAAACAAAAAGAGGCAAGCGACGTTTAAAATTGCGCGCAGCCAGCTTGATAATACACTTTGATGCACACAAAAGCTAAAACTAAACAAATATTGTGTTTCTAATGCGCTTTTTGATTATTTACGGCTGAAGTAGCAGCTGTAAACACAATTTTTAAATACAAAAACAAGCGGCATATGTAATAGAAGTAGCTGCATAGCAAATTTGATTGCTCTAGCTGTTCTAGTTTGAATTGTCGTTGCTCATACAGACAGATAAAGCCCAATCGATGCAGTTTGTTTTGCTAAACAAGCATATATGCCGCTTATGTCTGTTACATACAATGCTACGACTTTATGCTGCCCAATAATTTAATTACAATTTTATAAATTTAAATTTTTAAATACAAAAGCAAGCTACATATAAAATAGAAGTAGCTGCATAGCAAATTTGGGTTGGCAAGTTGTTCTAGCTCGAGTTTTCGTTGCTCATACAGACGAACAGCTCCCAATCAACGCAGTTTGTCTTGCTAATCAAGCATATATGTCGCTTTCTGTCTGTTGCACACATTGAAACGATTTTATGCTGCCCAACCATTGTACAATAAAGTGTATTAATAAAATTTTAAATATAAAAACAATCTGCCTACGAAATAAAAGTAACTGCATATCAAATTTGGTTGCTCTAGTTGTTCTAGCTCGAGTTTTTGTTGCTCATACAGACAGAAAACGTCCAATCGTCTGTCGCTGTCTGTTGCATACATTGGTAGACTTTATGCCCAAGCATTTATGTAAAATAAAGTGTATAAGCTAGTTAAACTTACCGCGCTTTTGCATAAACGAAAACAAATCGTCCAGAAACTCCTTGCGCTTGGGATCATCATTAATTTCATAGAGCTGCAATGCAAATGAAATTGTAAGCAAGTTAGTAAAAGCTTATAACATATAGAATTAATAATTAATAGAATAGAGATGTGCTATAGCATTAATAACAAATATAATAGAGACACGCTCTAACACACACAGACAACAGTTGTGGCCTTTGTGCTTAGCTACTTGACTTTTGGGCCAATGGATTTGCACAAAATGGTGGCAAGAGCGAGAGCGAGAGCGAGCTACAGCGCTATTGTTACTAACAATAGACAATAGACAATGTTAAGCGGCAGCGGCACGTGGTGGTTAAGTTGGGGGTTGTTGCTGCTGCTTGTTGCAGGGGCAAGTTCGCATACAATGCACGTTGATAAGCTAGTTGCTGAATATAAAAACCTTTGAGGGTTTAGCATAGCGCACATATGCGTTCTATATTGTTGGTAGACTTCTTGGCCATGTTTGAAAGAGCTGTATCGCTTAATTTTGGCTTAAACCAATGACCAGCGTATGAAAAACATCGCCATTGAGCATTTTAATCTTTTGGCTGCATAATTTTCAACTACTGCTTAGCATTAAAAACAAAGTGAACTTTGTTAGGCTCGCAAGCAAATTCTTTATTTTACGACTCCGCGTCTGTCTGTGATTTGAACTTTAACCTCGCCTAGCTAGAGAGGAGTTACTTGCTGCATTTATTATGCTGCTGCCTCGCTCTGCTGTGTGTCTCTCTGGCGCATATGTATAAAATTAATGACAACAGCTGAGTGAACTCATCAAATTCGGAATTCATCATATTTTCCGCCTACTGCACAAGGCACAAGGCAAAAGGCAAAAGACTGAAAGCCAAAGCTACAAGACGCAGGCTTGAGCTTGAGGCTGGGTGCACATTCTAAGTCAATGCGAATGGTTGATGAACTGCGTCCGCATAAATGATTTAAAACGCGACTGGGAGACAGACAGCCAAGTTGGCTCTCGCTCTCGATTTGTGGAGCTTGCAACAAGACGCTTCGACTGGCTCGACTGTATTTTATGATGCACGACGCCCACAAGAGTTGCAAGCACACACACAAGCACACATATGTATATATATATATATATATATGTGCATATATTTTATGCTGCTTTGCTTGATTGTGCTGCAGTTTATGTTGATTTTGTTGCTTTTAATTAAAATTCACACACACACACACACACACACCTCCTGTATTTGATCCTCGGATATCAACATTTTGCTTAGTTTTAAACACTTTTATTAACAATTTGCTGTCTTTATATTAAACGTTTGATCAACGCGACGATGCAACGCCATCAAAGGTCGTTTATCAACTAAAAATATTGAAAACGCCGCAGTGAGTGCAACGCTGCGCTGCATGCAGCAAATCAAATGACACACACACAGACACAGCAGGCAGCGCCGCTTACATTAATATATGCATATGTATGCACTTCAATATAAAAATGAAGTTTTTCGCTTGTGGGCAACCCTTGTGTGGCAACGAGAAACCTGCAGCGCACAAATTTCAGGAAATTCTTTGGCTTGCATCACTAAAATACACACGGCCTACAAATCCTGGGGTAATAAAATAATAAAAATACCCTAACAGAAGTTCTAGACCAATCATAATCGTTTTTATAACCACCGCTGTCTGCACATGGCACACACACACAGGCACACACACACGCATACGTCGCACATTTTTGGGTTTTAGGTTATAAAAATAATCTCACTTATTTGTCGCTAGTACCTAAAGCAGATCGAGACTATGCTTGAAATTTGAATCCTTGATTCTAAGAAATTCTTAAACTTGTACGTTTGTGTGTGCGTGTGTGTGTGTGTGTGTGTGTATATATAATTTATAACTAACAGCTATCGCTGCATATGGCATTGAGTGGACAAATTTTGTTATAGCTAAACTGCTGCTGATCCTGTTTGCTCTCAATGTGCGCATGTGTCCCGACGATCTGCTCATAATTTGTCCAGTTTTTACACACACACACACACACACACGCTACAAGTGTGCGCATGTGTTAGTCTTGTGCACATATTTATCTAAGAATTTCACACTTATTATTGAAAATCTGTTGAACAGATTTTTTTATTTTGTTGCAGTTTAATTAACTGAAATTTGTTAAGGTTTTTAACAGCAAATTTTTGTTGTTGTTAATTAAAATTTATACACTTTATGGCAATAAAAGTTAATAAAAATTAATTAAAATATTTAAAACAAATTATAATATATAAAGTGCAAAATAAGTTGCAAGTGACTGCATAAAATTACTTTCAATGCTTAAAACAATTGATTTCAACTAAAAATTGAGCTTGTACTAAATAATAATATAAAAGTAATAATAAATAATATTATATAAAGTGCAAAATAAGTTGCAACTGACTGCTCAAATTTAACAAAAATTACTTTCAATGCTTGAAACAATTGATTTCAACTAAAAGTTGAGCTTGTACTAAATGTTAAAATGAAAGTAATAATAAATAATATTATATAAAGATCAAAATTAGTTGCAACTAACTGCAATAAATTTAACAAAATTATGTTCAATGCTTGAAACAATTTTAGTTGAAATAAAAGTGGAGCTTGTACTAAAAAATAATATGAAACTAAGTCTCTTATTAAAATTTTTGTAAACTTAACTAAGTCTAAATTTGCATTTTATGCAAGAAAGTGCAAAATTTTGAAACAATGTGTTTTTAAGACTTAAACTTGGATTTTTACAAATTATTTGCTGTCAATTAATTTTCTAGCGCATAGCAACAAAAAGTTAAACATTAATTAAACATTTTAATATAGTTCATATCTGCTATTAATTTATGCAGGCTAAAAATCAATAAAATTAATTTATTTAATATGCATTAAGTGCTTAAAGTGTATTGCATGTGTGTTAATTACTTGTGAGTGCTTAACAACAAATGATATAACAATTTTGCACAATTGCCTTTTGTACGAAACGGTAATAAAATTTATAATTATTAACACTAAATAATAAGCAAAAGCAAAACACGCGCTTGAGTTGGAAAGGCAATTGCATTAAAAAGTTAAATAGATTACGTTGAGGAAATAAGAATTGTAGAATTCAAAGACACACACACACAAACAAACTGAGTGTATGTGTGTGAGTGAGAGCGAAAAATAAAAATAATATTGGAAAATGCTTTTTGAGCGCGTTGGGGTCTATAATTAAACATAATTATTCAGTATGTACAGATAATTGACATTGATTAATGAGAGCAAAACGTATTTTACATAAATATATATAAGAAAACTAAAACATAGGCGGCAGTACAAAATATATAAACTAAAATAATATTTTTGGATGGATGGATGGATGGCTGGGCTAGACTGAATGACTGACGGTCTGACTGACGTGTGGGCGTGTAACGGGGCGCATGAATTTGTTTTTAAAGCTTTCGATATGCTAAAAATACAAAATGGTTGCTAATTAACATTATAAAGCGACGACTAGTCTGTTGTGTTGCATGTGCGCCATTTTGTGGCATGCCACAAATATAAATTCGCGCAGCTGGGGTGGCTTAAGCCGGTTTGAAGGTGTTAAGCGTGAAGCGCTGATCGCAGCAAAGGGTTAAAGTTTTTATAGTTTTTTCTGCTGCTGCTGCGGGCTGTTTGATGAATTGGCCAAGCTGCAAGCTTCACACGCATTTGGCTAAAAATGTTTAAGCAAAATCTTATCCCGCTGTCTTTGCATTCAAGCGTAAAGCGCAGCATCTTAAAGATAAAAACTGCTCATTTTCTCACCAAAATATATATATATATAAATATGCTGCATTAATTGCTCAATTGAGCTGAGCAATAACCGGAACTGCTAACGAGTGCGTTATACTTGTAGCAGCTGCAGGGCGAGATCAAAGTAAAGCAAAGATCTCGGATCTCAGCGCATCCCGCTCTGCTTAGTTTGGTAACAACTGGTTCAAGTTGTTGGCTATTAGTTGCTTAATTGATAGTTTGCTGTACCCACAGGGCTTGAGCTTGAGCGCGCGTCACTCAGCCTTGTTTACTTGAAGTTATTTAATTGACTAACACACACACACACACACACATAGGAGTACTAACCTGTCTGACTTGTTTGTACTGCTCTTCAAAGCTCCAACCATTATTTTGCTGGCTGGAATTGCTCGCTTCGCTGGATGTCGATGAATTTGATGCCGAATTAGCTGCGATAAAATTAACAACATTTAATTTAATTCATTAATTTAAACAGTTTGCTTACCTTCTTTGGCGCTGGGCGCTGTGGGTGATGCAAATGAGAATGCATGTCCATTGCCAGCAGCTGTGGCGCCTCCTCCTCCAGCTGCGCCTGCATTGCTGGCGACGCCCGCACCTGTTGCTGGCGCTGCTGCTGCTGCTGCTGCTCCAGTTGTTGCTGCTCCATTGTAGCTGCTGCCATTGCTCGCTGTTGCCACATTGTTGGCATGCCCAAAGCTTGCAGCTGCCGCCGCCGCCGCCACCGTATTGTGTGGCAGCGGAAATGCCGAATTTATGGTCGTTGGCAACATATTTGCTCCAAAGGCTGCCGCATGCGCCGCTGCTGCATAATCCTGCTCCTGCAAGCAATCACAAGCTGTATGACTCATGGGCTCCAAAAATTTGGTTTTATTTGTATTTGATATCGTTTCGATTAAAATTCCAAATCACAATGCACAGTGTGCTCAATTGATTTAGTTGATATAAAAATATTTGACATATAAAAAAATTAAACAAAAATTTATTTAAACTTTGCGCTGACTTTGGGGCTTAACCCTTTGGTGCACATTGTACTTTGCGCTTTGTTTTCTGTTTTCAATTTCAGCAATCGAGGCATAAAATTATGCATGGTGCTGGCTTTAGGGCAAAATTTAGTGTTGTTTTCAACACTTTATTTAATTTGAAGCTTTGACCTACCGTCTACTTGAGTTAATATGAGATTCTGCAGCTATTTTGGTGAAATAATTATGTGTGACAAGAGTTATTATTATTGCTATTAATAATAACTAATTTTTTCAGCATTACCTTTTTTTTAATATTTTCCTAATATTATTGTAATAATTTTTAAGAAGATTTAGGTTTATTTATAGCTGAAATATTATTTTGTCGAATATCTAAACCAAAAAAATAAAAAAAAAATACCTTAGCCTGATGATTTTTGGAATAAAATTTGCATTCAAATAAAAAGATATTTTCAGACTTACATAAATAGTTTTTTTTCCTCCTACATAAAGAGTTTTTTTTCCTTTTTTCATTACAGGCTTTAACATTTATTATAAAAACTTAGCTTATAAGCTTAAATTTGATTAGAAATTGTCGCTGTCTTTAAACATTTGAAAGAACTTCTCTGATTTATATTAAACCCCTAGGAAGTGCCATTTCATTTAATTATTATTTCTTTATATTTTTCTATATTTTTTATTTATTACGTAAGATTATTTTAATAGCAAAGCCTTTCCTTTATTTTTTATTATTATTTTTAATTTTAAGCCAAAGATCTAAACAAAAAAAAAAACCAGCCTGACATTACATGATTTTTGGAATCATAAAATTGAAATGAAAAACATTTTCAGAATACCATAAAAAGTTTTTTTTTCATTTCTTCATTACAGACTTTAACATTAAATGAAATTGTCGCTGTCTTTAAACATTTTAAAATAATTCTTTGATTTATATTAAACCCCTAGGATTTGCCATTTCATTCAATTATTATTTTTTCATCTTTTTCATATATTTTTTATTTCTTACTTAAGTTTATTTTAATAGCAAAGTATATTTATTTATAAGCCTTTCTATTATTTTTTATTATTATTAAATTTTGATTAGAAATTGTTGCTGTCTTTACACATTTTTAAAAAACTTCTTTAGTTTTTATTAAAAATGTCCTTGGCTTTGCAATTTCATTTAATTATTATTCTTTAAGCTTTTGCTATATTTTTTATTTCTTTCTTAAGTTTATTTTAATAGCATGTCCTTTCTATTATTTTTATTATTATTGAATTTTGTTATTTTAGAAATATTAAATGCACTGTAAACATTTTATTTACCAATTGATTTCATTTTACTGGGAAATATTCAAAATATTCGCCCTCGGCAGTTAACATAGTTTAGTTTTTAGTTTGAATTTATAGCACTCACCATGAGACCAACTTTCATATCGCGCACTTGCATCTTGAGCTTCTCCAGCACATCGCTGTGCTGAAGATTTGGAATGCTGTGTAGACCGCTGATGCCCATGAAGCTGCCCAAAGCATTCAGCGGATGATTTGGCGGCAACTGATGATGATGGTGACTGCAAAAAAAAAAAAAAAAACAAATAATATTATAAGCTAATAGTTATAATAGTCAAAGCTAAGCTCACCTGAGTGGCAGATCCGTTTGCTGTTCGGGGCTGGCGAAATTAATTGCCGCACCGCCGGCTACTGTGTGACTGAGACGCGCTGCAATTGCCGCCTTGGCGCTAAGCTGATGATGATGCTGATTCTCGCCGTCGACGGAGTCGCAGTCGCGCAGCTCATCGTCGGTGCGATCGCCATGGGACTGCAAAGAAATAAATAGTTTAATAAACAAGAACGTTGATCAATTGATGGCGGCGCTTATGTCAACAAGCCAAGCCAAATGGCTATCAATGAATTAAGCGCAACACCCGCTGAGCTGAGCTCAAATGTGCTGCAGTTAGTCAAAAGTGCGTGGGTGCAAGCAAATCGCAGTTGAGGCGACAACCAAAGCTCAACCACTTAATAAATTAACAATGGGCCAAAGGCTGGTAATGGCAATCAAGCAAAGAGTGAAGTCCAGAGCCCCATTAAAAGGCAACTTGGCAACACTTGCTTTATGTATATATAGTATATATATATTTATATAGTGTTGGCGTATCCGTGGCTACAGCCAGCCGTGACTCTCTTTGGCACGAAGTGCGCTACGCTTGGCCGGCCAAGAAGCGCAGAGCCAGACTCGAACTTAAAGCCTAGGCCTAGGTCCAGTCTTTAGCTGTTGTTGTTGTTGTTATTTCTCTTTACTTTTTATGCATTTGGAGAGGTGCAAATTAAGCGCATCTGTGACTGTGTGCAAATCGGGAATTTTCAATTTAAACACAAGCAGCAGCAGCAGCAACAAAAACACAAAGTAAGCTGAACAGTGAACAAAGTAAGCCTAGCTCAGCAGCCAGCCAACATCATTATCATCAACAGCAATGGACCACAGCCTCACACACACACACACACACACATACATGTGTATGTGTGTGTACAACATTTATCGCCGACTTCGTCATCTTTAGCGTTGTCGCATTGCTGTAATCATGAATGCAACCAAAACCAAAGCACACATAGACAATGGCTAAGTGTGGTTAGAGCGAGCAAGCGTTATAGAGAAAGAGAGAGAGAGGTAGTGCGCTCTATGGAGACTCTTTGGCGTTTTGTATAGTTTTCCAAGAATTCTTTGAAGTTGGCGCAAATGCCTTTATGAGTATGAATAAGTTAAAGAAGCGGCCGTACACTCAGCAAAGTAATTGCATAAAATATTTTAAAGACGCAAAGCGCATTAAAAATGTATTTAAAAAAATAACTTATAAGCAAATAAAATTTAATAAAAATGCAGCGACTTTAATTTAGATGAAGAAATAAGCAGCAGCAGCTAAAAACTTAAAATATATTTATGCTGTATAAAATAAACTTTGAGCTGATTTTGGCAGCTTTCCGATATTTTTCAATATTGCAAGCAACTCGTCCACATAGCTAAATACTCCTTTGGTAAAATCTTCTGTGCCTGCTACAATTCGCTTTGAGAGATTTAAAGCTTAAATCACTAGAGATTTCTGTATATTCGAAATTCGCTAAATTCTCCAAGCAATGAAATCGTTCTAAGTTTCATGCCTGCTACGTTTCGCTTTGAGAGATTTCAAGCTTAAAACCCTAGAGATTTCTGTGGCAACCCTGTTTAGATATCTTCGAGTAATACTTGCAGGACGACCGATCCGAAATATTCTAAACATGTAGCCAATTCACTTTTCGCTCTAACGTCGATTTTGTTTGAGACTTTTTGCTATGCTTATAATATTGTTAGAGATAGAGAGAGATTTCAATCTCAAATCTCTAGTGTCTACTGATTTTGTTAGAGACTTTTTTAGAGATTTCAAACTTAAATCTCTAGTATTTAGTGATTTTGCTTGAGAATTTTTTATATCTGTCAAGTTTAAACTGTTTTAATGCTAAAGTTGAATTGATTTAATATACATTACTGAAGATTGTATCGATAAATCCTTGGAGTACGCACGATGTTAAGACTAAGCTAAAGAAATATTCTAAACACTCAACAAATTCACTTTTCACTTCGACCTTGAGTCCATTTTATATCCATGAAGGATAAATTCAAATTGTTTGAATTCTTAACTTAAATTGATTAATCAACTTGCTATGCCATTAAATTTTTCTCAGTGTCTGCGCTGGCTTTTGTGGGTTTGGCAAAATGTTGCTAATACCATTTGGTTAACTCGATACACATATATGTGGCAAAGTCTGATTTTTTAGCTTTTATGCTTTGCACTCTCTTCTTTACCGTTGCTTCTGCTTATTTCTGCTGTTTGCATCGATCGGTGCGTCGTCTCAACTTGGTTGGTTAGTTGCAACTTGGCAATTCGCGGTTGCCACACACACACACACACATATATGTGTATGCGTATGTGTGTACATCAAATTAATGTAAGTTATCGAAGCCATGTGAAATATGCAATGGACGCTTCACTGGCTGCGGTTTGTTGTTTTCTTTGCCTCGATGTTTCCTTTGTATTGACCAGGCCCAAACAATAATTGTGGTACTGCAGTCAGGTCAACAACAACAACAACAGCAACGGCTATAACCACTTCAAGAGCCAAGCCAAAACGGCGTGCAAGTTTACGCCAAGTTGCACCTATAAAATGTCTAATTAATACACAACGAATTTGTGCCGCTTTAAAGTTGCGTGATGCACAAATTGTAGCAAATTTCTGATGCAGTTCATTAACGCAAATCGATACTACAATCAATAGCTATTAAAACTTGTTCTAAATTCCACTGCATATTGCAATAAATACATCAAATATTGTAGAGCAGACAGATGTTGCTAGAGCTCTAAAAAAAAATAAGAAACATGCTAAGCTAAATAAATAGTGCAAAGTAAAATATTTAAAAAATCTTTATTGGGTATTTATAATAAACCTTATCTTATTAAGGATTTATAAATTTCTCAATAATGAATCAAAGCTAAGAATTATTTAATTATAAAGATTATAAACGCAAATTTGAAATTAATTCGATTTAAGAATAAAATATCTTGTGCAATCTTCAGAGTTATAGCTATAAGGCAATTTTTTTTAAAGCACTGAAGGTCATAATTGCATTTTATGCAACTATTCAACTAATTAATAGTTTAAATAAAATGAAAGATATCAATAATTAATACCCTCAATTAGTTTGCAAGCTTTGCAGGATCAAGATAAAAAACTTATATTTTTTTTGTAAAGTCTACTTATAATTTTGAAGACTTTTTCATTATTTTATTCATTAATTCATTCTTAATTTAAGGTCTTCTTCATCAATGGAAAAGCAAAATTCTGCAAGTTTAATTTACTTTTTTTCATATACATTTTTTATTTATATAAGTTTTGCGACTATTACAATGAAAAATAAAATTCCGCATATGAAATTTATTGCAATTTTCATACAAGATAATTTTCAAATTAAATGTAAAATAATAATAGAACTTTTCTCGTTAAAAATCAACATAGCCAGTGCTATATTTAGTTAAAAATAACTTGTGGCATATTTCGACTAAAAAATGCAACTCGCATACACAATTTAAATTCACAAGAACAAAAGAAGCTTAAACACTAAATTGTTGTTAATAATATGTTAGCACAACTGCAAATACAGTCATTAAGCTGCTGCTGCTGCTTTGACAGCTTAAAGACAATAACAATAGAGCTGTCTTCGATTGAGGCCAACTTAATAATACCAGCATGCATTAAAAAAAAAGAAATAGAAATAAAAAACAGAAACAAAAACTGTCGCATAAATCAGCTAAAAACGATAAGTTGTACTCGTTTCTTTATATGCAGAGTTTAAGTGCTACCTACTAATGATTTCAAAAAAGAAAACAAGTAGGTAAAAAACTAGAAAATAAATAATGGCAAGCGCCCATATAAACAGTTAGGTACAAGTTGCCATGAAATTGATAAAGCTAGAGAGCCGACATTTTTCATAGGAAAGCCGAAAAGACATTAAATCGCAATTAGAGCCAATGCAGTGAACTAAGCATGACTCCCACAGTAAAGAGAGTAATAGATACAAGCTGCATTAGTATATGTGTGTGTGTGTGTGTGTGTGTGTGGTTAGCGATAGCTTTGCCATGTGGGCAAGCTAGGCAAACCCCCCGCTTATTGCAATTTACTTTAATAGCTTTTGTATAGATGGGGGCCTCGACTATCTCTCGACTCTGCAATTTTGTATAGAATATTTAATTTATTTGCTGCTGACAGTTTTTATCGCTAATTAGTTAAACATTACAATTTCGATAGAAGCGTTCAGCGACGACGACAAAAAGCATTTATTTTAATTTATTATCATTTGACCACAAATGCAACTTAGCTAATTTTCAATTGTTGCTGTTTATCAATAACAACAACAGACAAATTGTCGGAAACACTCGAGACTCGAAGTGTCCAAAAGACAAAGAGAGTGAGAGGCAGAGACTAAAGTGAGTTGCAGGGTAAATTTGTCTGTGTGCCGCATGTGCAACATGCCGTGCTAATTTAAAAAAAGGACACAGCAGCAGCAGCAGCCACTGAGAGTTTCTCATAATGTGCGACAAATGCGAGTCCGAGTGGCAAGTGGTAGAAGCAGGCGGCGGCATGAGGCATGCAGCATGCGGTGGCAAGCTGTGATGGGCGCAGCATGCCAAACAGGATCAAGCAGCTACAACTACTGGGCAGGCAAGCGTTTATTGTGTGAAGGATTAAGATTATATTGAGGCTGGGCATATCCTGTTAAGCTCTATTTGCATCTCGCTCAGCAACTGTTTGCCTGTCTGTCTGTCTGTCTCTTTCTATTGCTAGCTATAACAATTTTGGGTTGAAATTTTAGTTCATTTCAACATTTATTTTATAATAATATTTTGCTTATAAATTAAATACTTGTCGTCAAATTTTCTAGTATATTTCACTTTAATTTTCATGCTGCTATAGAAACTGAAATCGATATTGATATGAGATCTTGTGTAATAAAATCAAAGCAAAGCAATATTGAAAATTTTAACACATAAAACTGCTTGTTTATATTTAAATCATTAAATAGACACTTTACAAATTGTAAATCAATTCAGGCTACTAACCAAAACATAGCAGTTACTATAATTATTGTTGCTTATGTTTGTTTTTTGCAGCTTATACAAACAGTTGAAGCGGAGAGCAATGTGCTGCGACGTGAACTGTTGAGATCGCGACAGCGCATTGTGCGCGCCAAGCTGGACAAAATGGAGGCAGAAGATGCTGCAGAAGATTAAGCTGCAGCTTGCTTTTGTTTACAATTTAGCATTATATATTGACACACATATACAAGCGCACTAAATCAATTCAATTAAATCACTTGCAAATTTCATTCATAGTTAGCGTATTCACTTGAAGAACTTCAAGTGCAAATACTAGTTTTAGTAGTTGACTAGTTTTTGGAATTATTGGTATAGGGTTCGGTCTTTTAAGTGCTAGGAAACATAACTACATCATTTTAGTTATAGATCTTTCAAATTTAATTCTTTACTGGCTACTATAAAGTAAAATTGCGTAAATTATAGCTTTGGAGCATGGCGGTAACCTCGATAAACATGCAGCTTGGGTTATAAACAATACATATACATAATATATAATTATAAACATGCATATGTATGTCACATGTGCACATGGCAGATAGTTAAGTATCTATAATAAATGGCGGCTTGTTTTAAATGCAGCTATTAGTTGTATAGAGAGAGAGAAATGCGAGCATAAATCTAAATTGCTCATTTACGCAGCTATCCCGTGGCGAATTATTTCAACGCGCCGCCAAGAGGCCCCAGAGAGTAACTTGAGAAATAAAATTCAGAAATTCAAAGGGCCAAAAAGGGACTTGCAACATGTGCAACGCGAAAAAAACGAAAACGATGCAGCCAGACAACGCATGAAAACAAAAAAAAAAAGAATTTAAATGCAAAATATAGCTGTAAGATACATTTATGCATGTAGCTCGTAAGTCATATATGTGTGTGTGTATTGGTGTGTATCTGTGTGTGTTTTTGCAATTTCATTCGCTCGCGAACGCGACGAAGCGGAAAAAAATAAAGCGAATAAAAATATAAAAATGAAAACAACAAAAACTGCGCAACTGAAACGGGCGAGACACAAACATAATGGCGACCCAGCCAAGCCCCCACACCCCTGCCGCGACCCCTCACACTCCAAACTATTGCCTTTAATGCAGTCTACCCACTATTATTTTGCCTTTGCGCTTGGCACGCACGCCCAGACGAACATTTTCGCATAAACAATAAAATTGCAAAAAAGAAAAAAAAAATTAAAGTCCAAACCGGTTAACAACTAAAAAGGGTTTTTATTTAAAGTTTGCTGTACTACGCGCTATCAAAACGAATTGCAGATGCAGCTAAAAATGCTAAAAGCTAAAAAAAAAAGCGGATTTTTTTTTTTTTAATTTAAAAGCTGTCACAATTTGAATTTTATTTATGGCAAAGTGTGAGAGAAATAAAATTTTTTTGCAGCTATAACTAAAGAAGATTAAATGCTATTGCATATTAAATTAGTCAAAAAATCTGTCACAATTTAAACAATAACTAAATTTATTCAATTATAGCAAAATTAAATTATATTTTGTGTTTAAAATTATGTCAGATAAATAATTATTATTGGTAATTTATTTATATTTGCTGCTATAATTAAAAAAGATTAAAGGCTATGGCACATTCAATTAATCAAGGCTATATAATATATAAAATCTGTTCCAATTTGAACAATAATTATATTTATTTAATTATGGCAGCTGAATAATATTTTTTTTAATAGTTGGTAGCTGCAATAACTAAAGAAGCTTAAATTGCTTTTTCTTCTGCTTACAAAAAAATTGTTAAATAAAAAAGAACGATATGCAATCATTTTATGATGCCACGCCCAACGCACATTGCTTCCCCTTTTTTTTTATACATTTTTAGTGGCAGCAGCGTGTGCTCAACTAATTTCTTTTCGCATTTACGCGCACACACCCAAGCACACACACACAAGCAAGCGTGTGAGAGCGTAAGAGAGTGAGAGAGCGCGAACACGCGAGCATGAGTTGCAATTAAAGCCACGCCCTTTAGAGAGCAACGCAGCGCGACTGTTGTTTGTGCTTTGATAATAAGCTTTTATATTTTGTTATTGCTGCTTGCATTTGCATACATACAAACGCATATATGCATGTGTGTGTGTGTGTGTGTGTTTGTGTTTTATTTTTTATCGCAACTCATTCGCTGCTTGCAGCTGCGACGACGACTTTGGAGCTTTTAGCGCCAATGCCAGCAAATTTCTAATTAACTATTTTATTAGCTATGGTTGGGGCAAATAATTCATAAATTCATTAAAAAACACAAAACGCAACTGTAATAATCATAATTTTTATGTGCTGTTTTTATTATTGCGCGGCTGTATTTAAACTAAATTAATATTTGCTATACAAGTCTGACGCATATATATAAATAAAGGGCATTTATTTATATAAATTATGCAACAACAACTTGCGGCAGCGCCGAAGAATTTAATACAAATTGTTGGCTGTCAGCGTAGAAGAAGCCAAACAAATTATAACAGGTGCCGTTGACGTTGGCAGCGAGTGCATTAGGCGCCTCACACACACGCACACACACACACATAGAGTTATGAAATTGAGGCTAGTAGTGTGAGTGAAATAGATTTTAAGCCAACTTTTCCGACAAAAGTGCTAAACTGTAAGCCAAAACAGCAATTAACGTCACTGAGATTTCCAAATCAAAAGCCAAACACACACAGACAAACAAAAAGAGAGACAGACAGTCGAGAGTGCGAGTGAGAGCATCGGGAGCAGCCAGTTGGGGAGCTCAATGATTTAATGTGGGAAACTTTTGCTGCTCATGGCGCTTAACACGTGCGCTGCCTTTTTCTCTCCCACTCCCCCACCCTTCCCACTCTATTAGCTATTTAGGAAAATTGTCTCTTGGCTTGATTTAATTTAAAAACAATTCAAAAATCACAACCCACAATCTTTAAATTTAACTTTAAACAATTAATGTCCGCAGCATTAATGAACTGAGCGCTGCAGTTCGCTGTCCGTTTGCTTCATTTAAAAATTTATGACTTTTTGACAGCCCACATTATTGTTTAATCGTGACTTTTGCTCGAAAATATACAGTCCAGCCACTAGGATTTCAAATGCCAGCGAGCGAGAGATTGCGATCTGATATTAAAAATCGCAGGCGCGAATTGACACCAGCATAGGCGGCACATAAGATTTTTATATTTTTAAATCTGATATATCCGCATAGCCCGACGCGCTAGGTTAATTAAAGTTCACCCACATGCAGCCCCAGACAATTGGCAAATTGTCCACTCTGGTAATTGATACCACCCTCACTCATTGTTGCTACCAAACACCAAACACCATCGATGGATCGAAGCCAGTTCAATTAACACAAAAACCCAAATGAGGAATTTTATACGATTTGTATTTATGTAAAGTATTAAACGGAAACCAAGAAAGACAGTGACAAGCGAGAAACGAGACACATATGGGAATAAGAATGTGCAAAGAGTGAGAGAGCGAGCGCAAGAAGTAGGTGGATGACCAAATAATAATGCACAGTGTAACAAGTTTCGTTGTTTTGGCTGCAAAAATATGAATTTCATAATTTATTTTAATAATTGAAAGCTGTTTTTATTATTTATGCACTAAATTAAAAATATAGGAAATTATTTAAAGTGGATATAACAGATTTTAATTTATTTTTTTGTACTAGCACAAACTTTTTTAAATATATTTGTTATTTCAATTGGAACATTTTTAACAATTAGCCACTATTTATACTAAGGCTTGCACAAATTATTCTTTTTTATTATTGCTAATGTAAATGCGTTTAATTTTAAAAATAGCTTGTCAAGCTAAAAAATATTTGGAGGCCCTTAAGACTTGCTTGATCAATTCTTTTTTTTTTCACTTGGCATTACCAAAAGGTGAAGCTATTAAAAATTATGTAAATAGCAAGTTGTTGGATTGAATTGAGTGTTAATATGTGTGTGTGTGTGTGTGTTTAAAGTCTGGCTCATTGTTGATCAACGCGGCACACTGTCTATCAACAATGGAATAAAAATGAAAGAAAAACAAAAAGGCCTAACAAGAGTTTTATTGAAGAACACACACACAGCATCAAAGTACACAGACACACACACACACATAATGGGTTGGCTTGGTAGAGAGGTAATAAAACCCATTTAATATTCATTTAAGGTACTAACAAATAATGCAAATATTTGAACAATTTATTTACATATGAACGCCATCAAAGAGTTGAATTGAAAGAGATCTTTCAATTGATGGAAAGGTGCACACCAGCGAGAGATCCCAGCTCAGAGGCCTACCCAGCATGGAGATGGAACCAAGGGGTACCAGGTGGGGTTTACACAGCGCAGTCAAACAGATGAATCTATTTGTATTTATATGAGCTCTGTGTGTATGCACTTAACCATGCATGTGTGTGTGTGTATCTGTGTGTGTGTGTGCGTATTATAAATACGTTGTACGACCATTTAGCATGTCACCTTTTAACGGCTCTCTGGCAAACATAACGAAAACAACCGAACGCCAAAAAGGAACAGCGAGAAAGACAAAAAAACAAAAATATAACCAATAAGTAATACACTCGCCTCTGCTTAATTTTGAATCAACAATTGAACATTATAATTACGTTTCGAATCATCTGCAAACAAAGCCCCAACCCCAGCCCCATTCCCATTCCCGTCCAAGGCTCAACAAGAATTGCATGAATACAAAGCTTTCAGCTTTTAGTCATCGATAACCGGTAAGAGCAGCTTAAGAGCAAAAGAGAGATCGCGCGTGTGTGTGTGCGTGTGTTGGTGAAATAACTTTTGTTAATATTTGTGCCGACGGCAAACACAACAGTGTGTGCAATTTTTTTGTTTATAAATAAATAAAATTAATAATGTATATTATATTTAAAAATACATTGTATTTTTAACAGGCTACAGTAATACAAATATTAGTTTTATTTATTTGTTAACTGCGAATTTTATGCCATAACGAAAGCTGTTGTAAATTGATTTAGGTACTAACAGTAATAACAATAAATAGCGTCATTTCCAGCGAAATTTTCATATGTCATATTCAAGTGAAGTTTTAATCTGCCCTTAGTTTGACTTAGTCATATTATTCATTCTAGTTCACTTACCAGATCGTCACCCAAATCGGAATCACGTTCAATGTTGTTGGTTGAACGGCCGCTACAATCCATAGTGGGATGCACTCTCAGTTGCATTATTCAATGTTCTCCGTTTTGTAATATTTAATTAAATATTTTACACACACAAATTGTTTTCTTCGTTTTAAAAAGCACTCAAAACTTCACATACAGCTCACAATTAGTTGTTTTCCTTTTCTATTTCTTGTTCTTTGCTTTGCGTTTCAATATGGATTAACCGTTAACTGTCAACCGCTTGCACATTGTTGTTGTTGTTGTTTTTCGCATTTGCTTTAGATTCGCTCAGCTTTTGATATGCCAGCGCAAAAGGGAATTCAACTTGAAGCACCGTTAGTTTGGCAATGCGCGCACGCTGTCTACTTTTGTCTTCTTTGCTTTCTTGTTTGGTAATTGTTGCAATTGATCAAAGTTGATTAAAATACAGAAATGTTTGCGTACACGTTAAAACGAACAGACACAGAGACTTAACAAACAGCAAGTTACATTTGTTTACACACAATTTAAATAGCATACATTAAGATTTGTATGTATGCAGATCACAGCTGAGAGACACTTAGTTTAAACAATTTGTTCAATTTCTGTTTGCTTCTTCTTTTTATTTCACACGCACACTGTCCGTTTTGCGATCCGCACTACACGGCAGTCCAATTGGAAATGAAGCCTTTGATGTTGCTCAACGCGTTTCATTACCATTTGCCATAAATGCATTTAGTTAATAAACTTTGCCATTTGATATTCAATTAATTATGACAATTAAACTGCAGTGCCAATGCGCACAATTTGCATTTTGTCCGTGATTAGTCCGCACAACGACGCGAAGAGAGTGCTCTTTGCCAAAGAGAGCGCACATTATTTATACCAGGCGCGCTCTCACTCGAGCAAATGCATGTGCCATTTCCATTCCATCAGCAAAGAGAGTGTAAACTAACCATCCTATTAGATTCCAATTCAAGCTCTCAAACGTAAACGTGCGAGCAGCGCAGCAGCTGAAATGTAAAAGTGCAAGCGAGCTGCCAGACGCGCGCTCTCAATATCATGTGCCGTTTTCATTTCGTTTCAAACGGCGCGCTCTCGCTCACCCTCTTGCGGTCTCTCGTTGCTGCCAACTGCTGTTGGCGCTGGCCAATCAGATTGTCGCTCAGGTGGCATTCAATTAAAATTGTAATCGTAATCTATGCAATACATATAATATGTGTATATGTGTGTGCTCGCTGTTCATTCGTTCGTTCAACATGGTTTATATATGTTTGTATGTGTGTGTGTGTGTTCGCTTATAAGGTGTGCCCGCTAGAGCGTTAGTGGAGCTTACGCTTACACTGCTGAGCAGGCAGCTGGTGTCAAGTGCTTGGCAGTTGACTAGAGCATTTGAACTGAGCGCGTTTTGTGTAGCGTAGTGTTGTTTTTGTAATCAGAAATGCGCGTCACATGTTTAATACGCGATTTAATTTAAAATACGCCCTTTTTGCATGTGGGGCGTTAACTTTCTGTTAAATGGCGTTTGATATGCATATACTTGTTATACGCTGTTATTCCCCCACAAATTGAACAAATTACGGTAAAAATATAATACATAGCCGACTGCAGCTTGATTAATGATTTGTGAGATAAATTACACTTGTAATGGCCCAACAAAACGTTAGGTGGATGAATGTGCTACGGCCACAAACAGACACACACACACACACACACACACTATAAATGGCACACCGTTTACCGTTACATTTGGCCAGAGCTCTGGCAGCAGCGCCCACGCAAAATAATTGCAGTTGCTGTTTTCGATTTTCACTAATTTGAAATTGACGAGAAACTAAATCAATTTTCTTTTGTACAGAGAGAGAACCTATAGAGAATATAGGGAGAACAACCCCTAAATATGTGTGTGTGTGGCTGTTACCACAGACATCCCCTTTGCCAAGAGCTCCAGAGTCGCAAGGCGCCAATGACTAGCCCACAGACTTGACTGATGATGAAGTGAGAAAGTAATTAAATACAATTTTAAATGTGACTAATGAGACGACGTCAAATTCGTGGCGCAAATGAGTTGAGCCCGAAGGAACTGAAATGGGTGTTAGGCGGGGTAGTAGTGGTGGCGGGGGCAGTTGCTCTCTAGCGGGGGGATAAGCGTCTTCAAACGCAGCGCATTTATCAATATTCAATAAATAGAACGGCATTTTCGCACGCACACTAACAACAATTGATCTGCTATGCGTGTGACCAGACACACACACACACACATACATACATAGCTTTGGGCCTTGGCAAGTATAACAATTACCGTTTGTTGTTGCCGTTGTTAACTTTCATTTGGGGCCAGAGCTATTTGATTTTCAAAGTACGTCCCGTCCGCATTTCAAAATGCTAAAAAACAAATCTACAAAAAAATAAAGCACAGGTGAAATTTGTTATGCATCGTTTTTTTTGTTTTGTTGTTGTTGTTGTTTTGTGTTTAATTCCCCGTCTATACATATTGGTAAATATATGTAGACGCTTGTCTGTACATCGTTTATTTGTCAACACGTCCATTTCCTGCATTTTGTATTTTAGCCGAAATTCGAATTTGAAAATAAATAAATAAATGTATTCACGTTTGACTGAATAGACGATACACATACATACATATATGAGTAGTTGTACTTAGATATCTATATCTATATACACTGCTGTCTTGTCTGTACATCCGTCTAAATAGCGCTGCGGCTTTTTTAGCTGTCTCATTATTTGGGTGATTTGGAAATTACACTTGGACGTGCTTTTGGGGGGAATGGGGGCGACTCTTTGGTGTGACTTCATTGGAATAATATAGACTGACTGAAAATATCTTATGGAATTCGATATGCTGACTAAGTGGGAATAGCTTCAAATTAATTTTTGGGAATTATAGATATTTCTGTCATTATATCTAACGATTGATATTAAGCTCACAAATCAAATTCTAGAAACATACGTTAAAAATCCATTAAATTTTGTCTATTTAAATATTTCCATTTCCATATAAAATATAGAAACCACAATTTTTTGTAACTTGAAACAAATTCAAGGAATTTTAAGTCAACAGAAATTTCTGTTTTGACTGTTTTGCTTATATTTTTATTATTTTAATTTATTTCCTTAGCTTAAGACTGAGTCTTGTTTGAATTTCAAAAATATTTTGTATAATAATCAATAATCAATGGTATAAGTAAGACTTTCTTAGCTAAAAATATAAATTAAAAATACAGCTTATCCTGGAAATATTAACTTAAAATTGAAGCTATTGAAAAGAAAACTTGATAAATGTGTATTTCTAATTTTATTAAATAATAATTATAATTTTAGTGTTGTAAAGATAATCTGATACCGATATTCTCCGATAACGATAAAAGTAAAGTAAGTAATGGCTAAGTTCAATGGCTCGAATTTCGATTATAAATTTTCATCTCATACTGCAGTTAAATAAAAAACTTATATATTTGAATATAACTCATCTAATGTGTACAAAAACCTGTTGTCATATGTAGATCACTCTAATTGAGCCTTTGGGGTTCATCGGGGGTTACGTTTTGATAAAAAATGCGAATTTAATGATATGTAATTTATGCTGGCATTTACAATTTCAACGCTTAGCTCGACTGGGCTCAATTAATAAAACACCATTTAAGCTATCATTAATTCAGTAAATGCAATTTGTCAAAACGTTTACGTGTTTACGTTAACGTTAACGTAGAGGGACTGGCGGCAAACGTGTGAGAAAGCGACTGTTGTTGAGCTAACAAATCGGAGAATCGAGCACAGTTTTGTATTTTTATGAGACTCGAGTCTGGCCCGTGGGCCAAAATTAAACTCAAAGCCACAGCCAAAGCCAAATTGATTGAGCAGATCAACAGGCACATCAACTGGTTATATATATATATATATGAATGGAACTCGAAAGCATTGTGGATAATTGATGATATTTAGCTATTTAGTTGGTGGGCAAAGCGATTGGAAATGGAAATGGCCAGCGGATAAGTTTTAGATCGAATCGTTTCACACACTCGGCCCAATTTGGCTTGCGGCCCCAAATAGCGCAACGCAACAATAACAATAAATACAGTGAACACTCTGAATACACTACACATACACATGTTGTCTATGTAAAAAGATTTGATAAATAGAGAAAAAGGAATCTGAATTAAAAAATAAATTAAAACTGTTTTATTAACTTAAATTTATAATTAAAGTAGTTAGTTTGAGCAACAAGATCTTAAAGCTTGTAATTCGAATTTTATAGGCTTGTTATTTTAGTCTCAAATTAATACAATAAATTAATCTGAATATATTTGTTCAAAAACGTTGTTTTTTATATAGAAAAATCGGTCTAAATTGTAAAATCAATAAAAGGCTTTGTAGTAAAAACGTATTAAATCAGAATTTATTTTCTTTGATTGATTCCAGTACAAAGTTCATGACTTGTTATGTCAATTTTCTAGGGGCTATTTTATTATTCCATTTAAGCAGGAAATGTAAGTTGGAATCAAAATTGTTTCTTTTATAGATTTGTTGCTTTTACAAAATGCTTACTGTATTAAAAAAAAAAGTTTTGTGTATATTTCATTAATAAGCTGTGGAAAATTTGTTACCAAGCTTTTCAAGCTTGGGCAGAGGAAGAAGCACAGTTAGCAGCAATCGCCAAAATACAAAAAAAAAAATTCATTCATGGAGTCGCTGTTCAGTTAGTTAGCCACAAGTTAGTGGAGTCATTAGTTCTTGGTCTTTAGCAGTTCATAACTTGTAGTGGCTGCAGTTGACTTAGTTTTAGTTTTTGTTTTTTTTTTTGTGGTGTGGAATTCTTTTTTTAATCTTAATGAAGTCGAGCGAACGCGACGCTCCAAAAATAGAATATCAATTTAGGCAAAAATACGAAAGAAGCATAACGGATGCGCTTGTCAATATTTTGACAGTTCAAATCGCTCTCTCTCGCTCGCACACTCCATAACTTTTACATGCTGTCTCACTCTCATTAAGTTGAGAGCGAGAGACAAACTGACGTCGCAGCTGACGTACAGTCTGTCCCCAAGCTAAAGAACTTATATTTTTAATTGAATTTCATTTCTTGCAGTTGATGAGCTGAGGCACACACACATTTATACTGGAAAAAAAACGCACCAAATAAATAAATGGATTTTATTTTGTGTACGTATAAAACATCAAAAATGATTAATATGCGCTAATGTTTTATAACTTTGCCCTTAATATCAAGCAGCAGTCGCTTGTCCTGCAGCTTCGAACCCACGAACGCAGTCGAAACAATAAACTCAATGCGTTGTGCTCAGGTCCAGACGCAAACCGCAGCATTAAAAATGCCAAAAGCGATAAAAGCATGAACTCTGTATAGCCTTTTGTCTGTATATATATACATATATATAGCTGATCTGTTGGCTCTGGCTCATATGATGACTGATCTTGATCTTAACTGCTAATGACTTTAATCGTTAATCTCTGACATAAAAGTTTTGATTGAAACGCGCACTGCAATAAATTATAAATTCATCATTTCATATAAATTAATCTTATTTTTATGTCTTGCCAATTCTTTCACATATATATATATATTTTTTTTTTTTTGTGTATGTGTGCATACCATGACATAATTGCTGCTAAGCACTTGTTTGCCTCCCAAGCCTAATTATATTTGTTTTGCCTTATCTACAGGTATTATTTGCATTTCAAATACATGCACTTAAATGCCATAATTTCATTATGTTCTCGCTCATAAATGTTAAGTATACACACACACAACAGACAAAGTCATGGTATGGCGATTATAAAACCATAAAAATACAAATACAATACGAATGACATCAATAATGACATTGAATTGCTGACTATAGCTCTTCGTGTTGTTGCTAAAAAATTTGTGTATGCTACTAAACCTTGACAAGGGTAGTTGGAATTTTCCAAAGCGTTTGCTGCATGGCACAAAAAATTATTAATTAAATAAATGTCGTTTAAGCCTTTCCAAATTGGAATATAATTAAATGCATAATTTAGCATTTAGTTTTGTCTTAAGGCTTGTTGCAAGATTTTACATTTATAAAATTATTTATAGGCAGCTTCTATAATCTATAATAAATTAAGAATCTATATTTATTTGAAGTTTGAATGAAGTTTTTGTTTAAATTTGATAAACTTATAGATTGGGAGTGTTAAACAGACCCACATGCATTGCAAGGATTGGGGAAAGCCCAAAAACCCAATCAGGTCTGCAGAAGGGTTAACAAAAATATTAAAAAAATTAAATAAATCGCTTAGTAAAAAATCATAGAATATAGTTTAGGTTGTAAGCAGCACATTATATATATTAAGTTATAGTTTACATTTAATATTAATTAATATATTAATATTAATTATTATATATATAATATAATGCTGTTGACAAGTAATTCATGTTATCATTAATTTAATTCAATCCTAGTGTAAAATTGGAGTCAACTCAATTTAATTTAAAATGCTGTACCCTTTCAAAACTATAATTAAGACTGTATTGTATCGTTAAATATATTTAAAATTTATTATTCATATTTGGAAGCTTGTCATAGCTTTTGAAGGCTTGAAAAGTATTAATATATATATACAATGACAGGTTAAGTGGGCGCACACATTTAAAATACACTTGACTAGGTATCGCAGCAAACACACCACTGGCACTCACAAACACAATACACACAAGAAGTAAACGCGTCACAGCTCGTTTTCCGTTTTGCGTCAGCAGCAACGCCGCCGCTGCGTCCGGCAGCGACGTTTGTTATGGCGCGTCAGCAACGTGCACCCGCGTCTATATTGAAATTGAAATGTGAATAATTCCTAAGTTATTTCTCCGATCTTTTTGAAACTTGCACAATCGGTTGAAAACATGACTAGGCAATTTTGTGATTTATTTCAGATTTTTAAAGATTTTTCTACTGCCTTATATATTGTTTTTTTCGATTTGCGGGGGAGGGGGGAGGAAATAAAAAAAAATAAAATAAAAGCGTTCGGGTTTGGATAAAGGAGCACCTATATACCTAATTTGGTGCTCTAAGCTCTTATAGTGCTTTGGAAACAGTTGCTACGAATACCGATTCAGACGGCGACGGACAGCCGGACAGACGGACAGACGGACATGGCTAATCGCGATACTCAGCTCGTCGAGCTGATCAAGGAAATTATACTTTATGGGGTCTGCCACGCCTTCTTCTCCCTGTTACATACATCTGAGCAACTTCATAATACCCTTTTTCCAATTTTTACAAAATGTCAAAGTGTATAAAAGGATTATTTCTATTTTTTAACTTTATTATATATATTTTTTATATTTATTCTTCATATCTTGCAGCGCTCACATGCTTTGATTTATCAAAATGCAACAATTAATTATGGCGAGCATTATTTGTTTCTAAATATTCATTTTAGTTATGGCCTTTAACACTTTGTTTATAATAAATAAATATTCTATTACACTTCTACATCATTTATATTTTTTAAGTATTAACTAAAATGTTTGTATTTAGTTCTTTGTAGAGCATTTGAATATTCAGCGACAATTTGTTTGTCGATTAGTTTAACCACCCTCATTAGTTGGTCATTCTGTTTTCAAGTTTTATACGTCTTGTTTGCCTGCGCCTGCTGCTTTATTTATTATCTGTTTATATGAGAGGCAGCCTAACATATAATAAACATATAATAATAATACATAATATGCGGCTACTGCTTTCGACTGCAGGTCGCACTGGGTTTGTCACTTGGGGCTGCTGGTTGTGGTGGCGCTTGTGTGGCTTCGTTACGTATACGACATGTGTGTGGCATGCCTGTGAAGAAGTGATTGCCAGTGACGCAGACAGTGGAATGTCACGAGTCACAAGCAACTATTTCGATCGAGAAATTATATTAAATTGTATACAACGATAAACAGCTGTTGATGTCCATTGCCGCCCAGCCGACAAATATATATATATACAAAATTGAAAACGAAATAAATAAATTAGACGGCGCTGAATTTAAATTTAACACAATTTCGTTAGCTGACGGCGACACGTTGATTAATTAAGCTGTTGCTGACACTTTTGGTTGCAAATAACCAAGCAGGCGCTGGATTTAGCTTGAGTATGCAGCAGCGGGGGGGTGTAGTGGGGTGTAGAGCGAGACGCCCACGCGTTTAGCTCCAGCTAAGCGCAAGCGATTGTCATATTAGAATTCGAAATCAAATCCCCGATATAGCGTGACATCAAACAATTCCCCAGTTGCTGCTGTCTATTTGCAGCTACATATTCAATTTTAATTTGCTTGACTTTTATAAATCGCTACACAAAGTTTCAAAAAAAATAAAAAGCAGTTTGTATTAAAATCCAAGGCGCTTGATATGATACTGCGCTACTAGCAAAATAAGTTTATTTTTATAAATCTTTAGCTATACAGAGAGAGAGAGAGTTTAGCTGTTGATATTTGCGTAAAGCAAGCGATTAGCCCTAATGCCCCGCAACAAAATTTAAACAACAATTCTGGCTCATGCATATATCATATATCACCGAGATACAGATATATTCACATATAGAGATATATTTATACTCGTATCGCTTGCGTGCTTAACACAAATTAACTTGTCTAACGCTTATTAGCGGCCTTTGACCTTTTTCTGTCGCTGCCACCAGCCACTTAATTAATGTGCCAAACAATTAATTGCAAAAAACAGCCAAAAGCAACAACAACAACAAGCACAACATGTTAGTTAAATTTGTTGACGATCGTTTTACTCTTTGGATGCATTGATATGCACACTCGCGAACTTGTTTATGGACAACGGGGCGTATTAAATTTACGACCGTGCATTAAAATGTTGCAACAAAATGGCCGCTGGCCAACAACAAAAACAGAAAAACAAAGAGCCAAAGCAACATTCGAATTATAATAAACGTCGTCTTCTCAACGGCAATAAATAATAGACAACAGCAACAAACTTTGTGTATAACTATTCGAACATCGAGCAGACATTGATACCGAACGCCACTCAGCCGACCGACTGAGTTGCCAATATGCGATGCCCGAT
The DNA here is from genome assembly GCF_011750605.1 of Drosophila busckii. Lineage (NCBI taxonomy): Eukaryota > Metazoa > Arthropoda > Insecta > Diptera > Drosophilidae > Drosophila > Drosophila busckii. The sequence goes on from NC_046605.1 coordinate 8,755,628, forward strand.
GTGTGTAAAAACATAGCCAAGAATATGTTTGCAGTTAATAAGTGGTAGAAAGAAAGCGGCTAGAGCGAGATGCAGAATGCTGGCCAAGGTACTGAAAGGGTCGTCGCCGAGCTAGAAAAATGCGAATAAGCTACACAAAAAATGTACGGAAATGTTTGCACAGTGTGCCGAGATGTGTTGAAAAAATATTAAAAAAAATAATACAAATTAATTTGCTTAAATTTAATATTTTTTTGTCGTGTAAAACAAATGAAAATATAAATATGTGTTAATAAGATATATAAATAAAATTTAAATACCATTAAAGGGTTTTTTTTTGTAAATGTGTAAATGTATTTAAATTAAATAAAATTAAATTCAAATTACTTTTCAACTATGCTCAAATGTATAAATAATTTATATATATTATTAAACTAACAGATAAGAACTACTTTTATCTTTAAGCTTTATTATACAACTGATTCTTCTTCAGCTTATGCAGCTCTCTCATTCAGTCTACCACTTACTTAATAAATGAATATTCTGTAAGAGGTCTACATTTGTTATATTATTTTTTTTTAAGTATTGAAAAGTAAAATAATACCTGCATTTTAGCCTAAAATTAGGTATTATATTATATATATTACATAAATAACAAATGATTTCAATTCAATAAAATTGTACAACAAGCGAGTTATTGAATATGATCAATAGCAATTTCCGCGAAAGTACGTATGTCGCTTTTTTTCGATAATGAAATTTGGCAACTCTTCTAAATCATATTATGTAATATTAGAAAGTATTCTCTATGAGTTATAAAGATACAATGAATTACTTCCTTGATTTTGTTCAAGGCACACCAAAATACATCATTATATAACGCTCTTTCTAGTAAAATTGGTTATTATAGACATCTTACAATAAACTTTATTCTGTTATCAACACAGAGACCTCTGACTTTATTACTAAGCAATTTATTCTAACTCTTTTAACTATTAATGATTAACACTAACCTCTTGTGTTTTCCTCAATCCTTCGATTATTTTATAGCGCTATTAATGCTTTGGCAGTTAAAACAAAAACTACAATTAATTAATTTCAAATATTTGTATTTTTTGTTTTACTGTCGACTGTTGACATTGAATAAAAATAAATTAAATAATTCTTTTAACTAAAGTAATTTAAATTCCTTAATAACAGTGAACTCAAGGTAAAGTTGGGCGCCTATCCAACATTTAAAATACACTTTGACTAGGGTATCGCAGCACATCACTCACAAACACATACACAAAACACCCAACGCGCGTCACAGCTCGTTTCGCTGTAGCGACGGCCGGTGCGTATAGGCAAGGACGTTTCTATGGGCGCGTCCAACCACAGGCACGTGACCCGCTGTCCTATATTGAAATGAAATGTGAATCATTCCTTATGTTATTTATACGCCGATCTTTTGAAGAAAAGATTTTCAGAAATCGGGTCGAAAACATGACTAGCAATTTTGTTTGATTTATTTCAGATTTTAAAGATTTTTGTACTGCCTTATTACTTTTTTTCGAATTTGCGGGGGAGGGGGAGGAAATAAAAAAATAAAAAATAAAGCGTAGGTGTCCTGGATATAGAGCCTACATACCAAATTTGGTTGCTCTCGCTCTTATAGTTGCTGAGGACACGCACTCATACAGACGTGACGGACGGACAGACGGACGACGGAGACATGCTATATCGACTCAGGTCTCTCGAGCGCCTCAAGATATATATAACTTAGGGGTATGCGGCCCCTTCCCCTGTTACATAATTTGAGCAACTTCTAAACCCTTTTTCATTTTTACAAAAATGTCAAAGTGTATAAAAAGTCACAAAGCACTCATACGTAAAATTTTTTGATTGGCAACCACTGTGGCATGTGGCAAATGAGGTGCGATCGTTTTTGTTGTACTTTTTGTCATATAGAAAATCATATTGTGCTATGAATATAGATGATGTATTTGCCTTTTTTTATGCTTTTATGCTTAAAAATGCAGTCGGCCCAAGAGCAGCAACAGCAACAGCAACAGATACAACAGTTACAATGTAATAAGTGGCAACAACAACAACAACAACAACAACAACAACAAGTGGAGCTTGGCTGGCTTTGACAGTGAATGGAGGAAGCAAAACAGACTTTGGGGCTGGGCTCTGGCTTTGGTGAGAGCTGCGGCTTTTGTTGTTGTTGTTGTTGTAGCTTTAGCTTAACGCTGATCGATTGCAAATAGGTCTTGGGATCCGCACGCCCCTTTGAGCTGCAGTTGCAGCCCCATTGGCTCATAACTTGTTGATGACAATGCAGTGTGTGTGTTTCTCTGTGTATGTGTGTGTGATCATCAGTTCGATAATTGATTGCCACATAATTTATGTCATTTCATGTGCGTGCCGTTTGCAAAATCTCAAATGCTGCGATGCGCAACGAATCTGTGCAACTTGCAACTTGAGGCGACGCGACGTTAAACAGTAAAAAATATATATACAGACATATGTGTGTATATAGTAAGTATCGCTGCTGTTAATAGGTTTACAACTATTGTTATAATGCGTAGGCTACACCTAAGTATGTGTGTGTGTGTGGCTGCCACAAGTGGCAAGCTGCAAGGCTTGAGGCTTGAGGCACAACAACTTTTAACTTCTGGCTGCAAAAACCTCCACAATGTTTGTTATGTTAATGAACTTTACTACACAGACAAGCGAATCTATGCAATAGTATGCGTATCTGTGTGTGCATGTGTGTGCATGTGTGTGTGTGTTAATATGTGTATGTGCCAAGTCAGCCAAACTTTCATCATTAAAGAAAATTATAGCCAAGTTGCTGTAATACAGACGAAACGACAACGTTGACGACTCCAACTGAGGCAGCAACCAAAGCAGCCGCAAGTGCGAGTGAGTTGACTGCTGCGCGCTGTTGGGGAGCGGGGTGCGGTGTGCAGCTCGTGCAGTGAACAGACGACATGGAGACCGTTCCACACAAAAAAGTGTTTATGACCAGAAATCCGTCAACATATTAACACTAAATATTAAAACGTACGAGCGTGTTTATGCATACATATGTTGCCCTGTCTACACACACACACACACACACGCACACACACACATGCACACATTTGTTTATATGCCTGCAGACATGACCTCACGGTTGGCCACTGTACATGGACATCAGTGGGGGCTAAGAGTTCAAGCCGCATCTGCACTTTTTCTCTTTCGTTTTTTTTTTTAGCATGGTCATGCCTTTAAGCCTCGACACATTGTAAAAGCTCCGCAGTTGCCACAAAAATAGCCACTTAAATTGTGGATTATATTTGAAACTCAAACTGTTTTTATTAAGCACTTGGTTAGTCGAGCTTTTAGATTTTAATTAAAAAGCCCTAAAGTTGCTTGGCAAAGAACAAATTGTGGCAACAATTATAGTAAAATAATAAGTTTAATACGTATATTGAAGTTAGATTTTTATATTAATTTTTACATGATTTTATATATGCATATACAGCACAAAAAACATTTAAAAATTATTTACAATTTCAATATATAATACAAATAAATAGAACGAAAAGTTTCTTCTTTATTTTTGACTTATACAAAGCTTAAAATCTAAATTTATAAATGAATTATATAAATAGTATTTTTGTAAGTAAAAAATTAACTTTGTTGTTATATTTAATTATAGCTATATAGCACAAAATTATAAAATGAAACTTTTATTTTAAAGTTTATTCAAAGCAAAACTTAAAAAATGAATGAAGCATTACAACTTTTCTAAAATTTATTAGAGCATTTTTGTTTTATTTGATATTTTTAGAACATTAATTTTGTTCCCGTTTGATCTCTGCTCGACCTTAAGGTCTGCACATCTGCCCTCCAGCTCCAGCTTCAGCTGCATATCATTAATTTAAGCACACTTATAAAAACATTCAACACTCCCCTATTATTTGATGTGCTGTCCAAATGTAAAAATCAATTAATAATATGCACTAATCATATGTCGATGTAGTTAACAGGCCGCAAGCAGCAACCCAAGCTAACCCCAGTCCATGTCCATGCTAAGCTCATCATAGTTGCATCGATCACTTGACACCCGCACCACTTTGGCTGGGGCTGAAGTTATTAGTGGGCGGGCGTTTGGCGATGAAATGATTATCGAAAACATTGTTGTGTTGTGCCCCTGTTGGGCCCTGAGCCCTGGTAGACGATATATATACTATAAGTAGTAAAGTAGTTGGACTGGCTGGCTGCATTTTTATTTTGCTTCCGCTGTGGCAGCGATGAAAGATGCCGAAATACTTAAACGATTTTTAATAATTTTATGAGTTTTCCGCGAAGATGTACGCATAAAATACAACAAATGAAGAGCAAAAGCAACGTTATACGCCCTCAATGATTTACACACACACACACACACACACACACATTGAGGACGAAGGCAGAGACGAGGATTTTGCTTGAGACCTCTGGAACTAAAAACTGGGCCTGACCTCGTCGCTTGCTCATGAGCTGCACAGTGGTTGGAGCAATGCTGAAAATTAAAGCAAATATATTTAACGAAATTCTGGCATAAGCTTTATTTAAGGAGGAAATTTATATTTACTGTAATGGCTTAACAAATAAAATAGGCATTCCATTTGATTTTTTTTGTAACTTAAAGAAAGTGTTGATTTATTTTTAAAAAATAAATGTTAAATTTCTCATATGTATTTGATAAAAATCTTTTTTTTATTTAATGTTAACTATGAACATTTGATGGTAAAGCAAAATGATTACAGAAAACTATTTAAAATTCAATTTAAAAGTATTTAAAAATTAAGTTTTTGTTTTTCTTTAAAAATGTAAGTTTATTAATTTATTTAATGAATTTAATGTCAACTATGAGCATTGGACGGTAAAACAAAATGATTACAAAAAAATATTTAAAAGTATTTAAGAATTAAGTTTATGTTTTTCTTTAAATTTGATTGTTCGTTATTGCATAGTTATATATTTATAATATTTAATTTAAATATGCATTCAAACTTGCTTATTTATTAAAAAGAGAGAGAGACGTAAACGCAGCTTTTTATATAATATTTTGACCACTGTGCAATGCCTTTCAAACATGAAATGTTTTCATTTTGATCTCTTTACGCTGCGTTGGTGTTCGGAGTCTTTAGCTGTTGGTTCCAATGGTTCTGCTGCTGCTGCTGCTTGCCACACAATGCATATACATATATTTATATATATATTCTCACATATATATATGTATATATATTTTTTCATCTTTTGCAACAAGTTTACAGCTTGTTGTGCATCGCAGTGATTTGCAGCGTTTAATAGGCGCACTTCAAATGCAACGCGCTCCACTGTCGGCGGCTGCCACAAATGATTTCCCTGAATTGCTTTATTATAAGTGCTCCACGTGGGCGAACAAAACCAGTGTTGCCCCACCCCCCACACCCGCCTTGCCTTGCCGCCCTAAGCGAACGCAGCTTTGATACGCGCATGCAACTAAAGTCTGTTGTACTATTTGTAAGCCCCTGGGCTTTAATAAATTTTATAGTCACATGCATAGAGAGAGAGAGACTTTGGCTTTGTGCTATGTACTGTGCCCGCTGGCTGCTGGCCACAATGCCTTGTTTATTACTAATTGAATTTCAAAGGTGAAATCAATTGGGTAACCCCCGCGTATACGCAGGTGTGAAAATTGAAATGCTGGTAAAAACTGAAGCGACAAGTTTGGCAGTTCGATTTCCGTTTTTTTAGACGGCTTTCCCACGCTATTAACATTTTTCTTTTTTTTTTGTTGAGCAATTAATTAGCACGCTGTGAAAAATTATTGGATGACAGATGAGAGTGAGAGACATGGAGACTGTGTGTGTGTGTGTGCCTAGCAATTACCTCAAAGTCTGGGAAACCTGCAAGCACCGCAAACACTTGCCTCAATCACAATAAAAGTAGCCACACCACCAAAGTGAGCACCACCCAACAATTACGGCGCACAAAAATTTTATGCTCGTCAAAGCTGTGCGAATTCCCACAGTGCGAGCGTAGCGTAGACGACGCCCTTTCTATGGGTGGGGGCGTATGAGCATTTAATTAGTTAACTCAATTAAAAGAGCGTAAAAATTGCAATTGCTGTGGCTGAAATGCATCAGGTGTTGTGCTCATTAAACAGCAGCTGGCAGCAACTAATGCAGCGCACCTCGCTGTCATTAGAAATTCATTCGCTTTTGATAAACGTGCCAAGAACTGAGTGAAATAAACGCCAATAGCTCACCTGGCAATGAAACGGCCATGCGATTGGCTGAATCAAATGATACCGAGAGCGTATCATTAGCATGTGCGCAAGCGAGAGCAACAGCACGCACGCAGCAGCACAAAGAGCGCAAGCGAGAGCAAGCAAGAGAGCGAGTGAGCAAGCGAGCGCGCGAACTGTAGATAGGTGCAAGCTTGGAGCGTGCGCATGAAATTAAAATTGGAATTGAAATTGAATATGTCGATGAAATGTATGGAATTGAAACGAGACACCAGTTTAGCATTGATAAGGTACACACACACACATACGCGTAAGTAAATCTGCATGTGTGTCGCTCTCGTAAGACGAGTAGCTAAACCAATCACAAGCTGTCGTCAAGCTCTAGGCGTAAGCTGTGCATTTGGGTAGCGCCTAAACGTGCCGTAAAACTAATCAAGTTGATCATCAAACAAACAGTTACGAATTAAATCAGTCGAGCACACATCAACAGCAGTATCTATAATAAATCTCAGTTCAGTTCTCAGCCTGTTCGCTCAAATTAAAGTGTCAATTGTAACAACAACATGTCAACACTTACGCGCTTACCTCACGCCCTCGCCCTCGCCCCATACTCGACTCGACTTAGTTTAAGCCTATTAAATGCGGCAAGCGCTTTGTTGTGCCCGCTCTGTCTCTCTCTTTCTCTCTCTGGTGAGCGTCACTTTGCCTTCATTTGTTCGCCTGTTTAGTCTGTTTATTTGTGTTTGTCTTTTATGTTTGTCTCTTTATTTGTAATAAATATGTTTGACCAGCTAGTTGGCTGTGAAGGGAACTGGTTGGGAGCTGGGGGGCTTCGACTGTAGTCGAGTTATTAATTTCACGACTTTGTCTGCGACTTTTCTTAGCGCTTATCAGGTTACATAATTGTCCTGTTTTAATGTCCCACGTGGAATGGAATGTCGTCTACCCCACCAGCTGCGCCCAAACCGTCTTGGCTTTTATTATGGGGTGTAATTATCGCGCTTATTTTCCTTGTAGGGTTTCGCCCCTTAAGCTATCATATGCGTCCCTCCCTCACAGAGAGCGAGTTATCAATAGGACTTAGGGATGGTAAACAAATCACGAATAGTAGAAAATTTTCAAAGTTTAAAGACTTATTATATTTTGTATTACTCATACTTACTTTTGTATTAATTAAATTAGAATTATTAGTATTCATTTTTTATTTAATCTTATTCACTGTACAATAATTAAGAAATTTAATCGCTTAAATTTTATTTCTGCATGAAATATTTTCATTAAAAAAAATATTGTATTAATCTATTAATGAAAATGTTATATAAAATTATTTAAAAACTTAAATTTAGGTAAACAAAGAAGAAACCGAAAAAGGTTAAGTACATAAAAATGTATTAATTAAAAACAATAGAACAAATTCAACATAAAAATTATAAAGATAGTATTATATATTTTTGCAATTTACTTATTTGTTATTTATGTAACCATCGACTAAAAAAATAAATTAATAGACATACAAAAGTGAAATAATAATATTATTATAAATTATAGTTGTAGTCCTGTCACGCTGTCATCTCTAGCAAGGACACGCTCTAGAGAGACACAACACAAATTACTTGAAGTAATGCCAAAGTCTGTCTACGCTTAAGCTACTGTTCACTTGACTGGACGTGGGGGTATTTATACTACAAGTATATATACCGTATATTGGTATCATATGAGTTTCGTTTTCCTTCTGTTTGGCACTCGCTTGTAATTGAGTAATTTCCACTTGAATTTCCCCTTTCAATGTGTATTTTCTTTTGTGACTTTGTGTGGATTTCAACAGATTGCGCAGACAAGACAACTATATAGAGGAGGTTTCTATTACTGCGGCGTTGGTGTGGTCAGCTTAGAGGACTTTGTGGTGGCATTACATTTAATACAAGTTGCAAATAGTAGTCATGAGTGTGCTGGGGGGTGGGGGGCAGGCGACAACTAGTTGGCAGCATGACGCGTGTAAATTTCAAATTTGAATTTTCGAGCATGATGTGGAAGTTTTGTTTATTTTTTTTTTTTTTCTGTAACTGTCAATGCTGAGGGTAATAATGATGATGCTGCAGTCGCATTGGTTACGTGTTTGGCAGCTCTAGCGCTCTGCGTACCTTGATAGAATTTTAAATTCTGCTTGTCTGCAATAAAAAATCTATTAAATTTCCAACTAATCACAAAAGCAATTAATCATTGACACTATTTAGGCTTTTGTCGTTGTCGTTGTAGTTGTTGTTGTTGTTGTTTGGCTTATTAAATAGCATAGCTAAGTGAGGCATTGAGACGAAGCTTACAGCAATTTGTGCTTTTGTTATGCTGATGCTATTGTTAAGATACTTGCTGCTATAGATACAGATACGACTGACACGGCGAACGTAATTACAATTCTTTTGGCATGCTAACAAAAAATACAACAGACTGCGGTCATCACTACAAAGATCAACTGCCATCAACTGTTGTTGAACAACAACAAAAAATATGCATATAAAAAAGATATTGTATCTGTAACTCGAATGCTGCGTGCGCTGGCAGCGCGACATTGAATTATCACATTCAGGGGTTGCTGTTTGCGTTGACAAACTACAAAATAATAATGCGGCATTCATTACTTTAAGTGAGCGAACACTGGGCGGGTGGGGAGGAGGGCTAGGCCTGGCTTATTGTCATGCAAGCAACACAAGATATTCGTCTCGTCTCGCATCGTTTTGAAACTTATTTTCACATACGGCTTTTCCAGCTAATTTATCATTTTCATGCCTTTACTTTATCTTTTTTATGTTTATTATGCTCTCTGTAATTTATTTCTGTAAACTGTATTAAGTATTATTAACCGCAAAATAAATAACAAATATAACACACGTTGACTCACAGTCAGCAAATCAATTCATGAATCGAAGCTGTCAACGCTGTACGCATAATAAAAAAAATAAGTGAGCGTACAAGAAAATCTTTTGTCCGTTAACGTGAGAGTTACTTTAAGCCAGCTACAGCTCCAAGTCCAATTTTTTGTTGTGGCCAAGTCAATTTGTTCATTTGTTGGCCTCAAACTTCTCTTGCCTCTTAGCTTTGTTTGACTTTTCTCGCTGTGCGCAAACAAGAAATGTTTTGTGTTTTCTGCTTTTTTTTTGTTTTGTGATTAAAAAGTAGTGTGAAATCGATTACTTACATTAACTGTCGGCCAGTTGTTAAGACCGGATATGCCAGCCCTGCAGCCCTGCAGCCTTTCAGCCCTTTCCTGCCCAAGCAACGCACACGCTTGTCAATATTTGGGCTTGACTTCAAGCGTTATACACTTGTATGTGTGTATATGTGTGTGTGTGTGCCAACACATGTTAATTCCTGTTAATCGCACACTCTTCTCTTATTAACAATGCGGGCTGCTTAGCGTTTATTGATCTTCATTTTTGACGGTTTAGCGCGTTGGCCAATTCAAATGTCGAGTTGCACAGCAAGCAGCTTTAGGTCAGGCTGCGAAGCTTTTTGTCGCTTTAGTTTAGAGCTTTGTGCGCACAGCTGCGAATTTGCTGACATTTAATTGAAAAAATATTCATATTATGACAAAAGAATAATTTATTTATAATATTTATATATACTTACACTTGGAATTGTTTCACTAAAGCGGCAATGCATCCTTATTCGGTAGTTGAAACTAAAACAAATTAATTTTGTATTCCATTAGTTCTTAAATTAATTAGTAGATTCTTTTTAACTAAGGGGTTAAAATACGAGTTTTATTAACTAAAACTACAACACAATACTACTCTTCTAATACTCTAGCTTAATAACTTAGAGCGATCCGCATTTAATTTGTTTTCAATGACGTCTTTGGAAATCCGGTAACGAAAATCTTGTATGGCCTCTCCAAACGCAAGTCCAGCTTAAAGAATTGTTAATCTGGTTACTAGAATGAATTGTAGAACCTTCTGCAAGATACACAAGAAGGAAATTGAAGTTAATGACTCCTACAACGCATAGACAACCGGATGTATGAAAGAAATTTATAAGTATAAATACAAATCTGTGAGTCTTGCGAGAATTTTCTACATACTAAAACATTCTATAATATACTATTCATAATAAAACTAGGCAACTTTCCAATTATTTATATATGAAATATATTATGTAGAAAATATAGAAAATGTCCTGTCACGCTTTAGGCAAAGAAAAAAGCAAGTGTCAATTTTGTACTGAACTGTATATGTTGCAAAAAAGTAGCAAACTCTTAGATATGGTACAGATAGACAAAAAAAAAACAAAAAATAAATGTATAAAAAAATAAAATAATAATAAATGCTGCAAATTGTTGTCTGTTGAACTTTTTTTTAAATTTAAAGCCGCAGCTGATAAGCATGCCGCTGAATATTGTGCAACAAGCTGTCCGCTAGATGCCGCCACTTAGTTCGTACACCAACCACAAGCAAATAGTATTCAAATTGATAATTTATTTAATTTATGAATGGCGCTTTGTTTGCCTAACAAACGTTTATTAATTGAGTAGCTAGTTGGTTGAGCTAAATATTCATGTTATATTAAAGCTAATAACCCTGATAGATTAAGCACATTAAGTCCACACTCTGAGCGTTGTTTACCCAAAAATAAATGTAAGTTAAATAGACATAATAAATACAACAAGTGTACATTTTATTTGCAATAATATTTGCAGCTCTCTTATCAGCACGGTATGACAAACATATTTAATTCATTGTACGTACTAGTTGTTGTGACTAAAATAGGCAATGCGAATTTTATGGCAACGAGAGCTAGGCACAGCAACAACATCTGTCAAAGCGGCGTGTGCTATATTATCGAAAATATGTCGGCGCAGATAAAACAACAACATGCTGCACTTAATCAGCAGCTACACTGAGCGAAATAGCTAAAGAATAACGATTCAAAATAAACAAATCAAAGTCAATTAAACTCTTGTTATTGTTGTCGCGCCGAAAATATAATTAGACTTGTCGGTTAACCAAAAATAGCAGAGGTCGTTGCTTAGTGCGAATCAAAATCAAAACAAAAACCAGAAGAAAGCGAAAGTTATCAAAAAATACGCGAGAAGAGCAGACGGCGTTGAGTGTGGAGAAGGTAGCATGTGATTTGTAGCTCAAGTTAGATATTGTATACTCTTACCAAGGGCATGCATATTACGTATACGACATGCATAATAATCAATACATAATGAATGATGTTTTAAAATTCGGTGTTAATTGCAGAAAATCTTATTAATAATTCCTATTGAATTTATTTTATTTATAGAGCTTTAGTGAATATAAATAACATATACGGCACTGAGATGTTACATTATAATAAGCAAGAGCGTTGTTATAAAAATAGAAATTTAAATTAATAACTACTAAATTTAATTTACTTAGTGTTTTAATGGGTATATGTATATAAATATAAATGTAAGCAAGTTGCAGAAAATTTATAAATAATGTTATAAGCGAATTAATTGTTTAAAATTTAACCTAAGCTAAATTAAATACAAATCAAATTTTTGTAGTGCCTGCAAGTGTAACTAAAGTACGGCTTGCTTTATGCAAATCACTTTTGGTAGTCGCATATGTTTTTTTTTTTATTATTGACTGTCATTGCCATCCGCGCTGAATTCAGCTACATAGTCGAGGTATTGGCGATTAGTCTGTCAGTAGGTTCGGCGGAGCTGGGCAGACCAAAAGCTGTACGAAAAATAAAATAAAATTCAACGCGTCGCCACTGCTTATTTGGTGTCGAGTCACAACGCAACAAACTGTGCATGCAGTTGCACAAAAAAAATCACAAATCACAAAATAAAAATAAACATAAAAGTAAAAGTAAGAAAATTAAGTGAGATTAAAATACGCGAGTGAACTAAATTGAGGCACAAAAAAAAGCAATTTGCATGCAAAAGTGTCATTCGATGCGAGTTGAAGAAACTTTACAAAGTGCGTGCATAATAATACAATAAAAATGACCGAGCAACAACAACAGCAACAGCAACAAGCGGAGACGCAGCAGCCGACGTACAACAAATTCACATTGAGTGCCAAAAAATATACAAAGAGGTGCGAATTATTGATTAAGTGCAATCAACTTTTACATAAACATTGCTCAACAGTTTGAGCGCTGGCCACGTTGCGTATACGTCACGTGAGCTGCAGCTCTTGCATGTGCGCGTAATTTTTGGCACATGCAGCTGGCTAGACATAAACAAATTAGTAAAACCTGTTCCAAGCCGTTTAACAAGCCTGACAACTCAAGATTGTGACAGCGACAGATCAATAAATCATTGACAGACACGAGACACGACCAAGAAATGTACACAAAAATTTATAGCACAATGGCTTGAATTTGTCTAGCGCTTAACCCATTAAAACCTCATTTAGTGAGACGCTTAATTGATTAAATTAAATTTTGTGCTGCTTGTTAAAAGTCAAGGCGCCAACGTCACAAAATCTTTTATTATAACCCTAACCTAACCTAAGCTAACATATTGATAAAAAAAAAAATTCGGAATCTTTATGCCGCAAGCGTGTTGTGATTTCAAGTGCGTGCAGGTTTTTTTCCGTGTTAAGTGATATTTGAGTTTATAGTGCCTATCAATGGAAAACTCTTCAAAATTGACGCAGGTAAGTTCGCCTGAGTGGGTGAGGTAAGGTCGCTCTATGGCAAAAAAAATTTAACTATATGTCAAGTGTTTTGTTAAGTAAACTTAGTCAATTGTTGTAATAATATGTTTATAACTATACATTAAATACAAAGCTGCTTTTTTAACTTAACGGTTCAGCGCGTTAGCTGTACTTAAAATTAATTAAGCTGAGCGCACGTTTCGTGTCAAATTTATCAAGATTTTAATTACATTTTAAACTAAAATCAAATATTTTTTTATTTAACAAGCATTTAGGTGTTTAAGAAATAAATTGCAATGCTTAATTTAAATTTTAAATAATCAAATATTTTATTTACTAAACAATATATTAATTTTCTGAGAGTTTTCTGTGCTTTTAAACTAAAATTAACTATTATATTTATTAAACAATCATTCTGCAGTTACAATGCAGCCCTTAAAAATTATCTAAGTTGTTTAATAATATGCACCTAACCAACTATTATTAATTATTAAACGCTCATTAAATTTTCTGCGAATTTAGTTGCAATGCTGCATTTAAAATTTATCTAGATTTTGCTTTTAAACTAAAATTAACTATTAAATTTATTAAACAATCATTCTGCAGTTGCAATGCAGCCCTTAAAAATTATCTAAATTATTTAATAATATGCAATCAACTATTATTCATTATTAAATGCTCATTAAATTTTCTGAGAATTTAGTTGCAACGCTGTATTTAAAATTTATCTAGATTTTAATTAAGATAAATTTGGTTTTATACTTAAATGAACCATTATATTTATGAAAAAATCATTCTGTTTTTGTAAAAATAATTTGCCGCCCTTAAAATTAGCTAATTTGTTTAATAATATGCACTCAACTATAACCAAATATTATTAATTATTAAACACTCATTGCAATTTCTGAGAATTTAATTGCAATGCAGCATCAGATTTGTATTAAGTTCAGTGCAATATAAATTTATTTTTCAACTAAAATCATTTTTTTTTAGTTTAAACGCTGCACCTCAAATTTAGCTAAATTTTATGCAAGTTATAGCGGCAATATAAATTTGATATGTATCCATGATATTAAACAATGATTCATTCATTCATAAGAAATTAGTTGCTCTGCTTTGTTCAGGTCAGGGCGATCGTTTATCTGCACACGCTGCTCATATCACAATCAAAAGCAGTTCAAGTTTGTTTGAAATTCGATTGAATAACTTAATTTAAAAACAATAAACGATGAATATCGTGTGAAAAATATTATCAGCTCCAGGCCATTGAGGTTTGCAAGCTTTTCCCACAAGTTTTGGGTTCGTTGCCAGGCTTTGTAGAAGCTTGCAAAAGCTTAGCTGATGCGCGCTCTCTTTCTTACACTTACACTGGTGTGTGTGTGTGTGCTGCGACGCTTATGCGTTGGTTTTGCAGATAAGCGACGGCGTTGGCAGCGACAGCGGCAGCGCTGCTTTATAGCAACAAGCATACGCCATGTGAAGCCGCCTGGAGTTGATCACTTGTTCAATAGCAAACAAACGATCGACTGAAGCGCAGGTTAGTTGCGTCTGCAAAAAGTGCGTGCGTGTGTTTAAACTTGTTGTAGCAATGCAACTTGTTTTTTATATAAATAAAAAAACAAGAGCAGAGACTTGCAGTTGTGTGTGTGTGTGTAGCATAAGCATATCCTAATTAAAAATTAAAGCAAGCGCGTGAGTTATTGCTATGCAAATTTTTGCGCTATCGTAAATAAGTTAAGCTCTGCTGCCTGTCCAGCTTATCAACTACTGTGTGTGTGTGTTTGTGTTTTTTGTTTTTGGGGCTTGGCCAAAACATTATCTACAGCTTAGTGTGGCTAATGCATATCGATAAAAAGTAACATGCACACAGCTAGCTGCTTGACTAGCTTAGCCTATTGTTTATAATTATGTGCATTATTTAGCTGCTAATGCCAACACGTGGGATCGTTGGATATCGCATAAAATTATTAATTGCAATTGCACAGCATATATAATTTGATATATACAGCAGTCAGTCAGGAAGACAGCTTCGCCATAAAAAATGTACAAAAATAAACCAACACGACTTGCTGCTTGTAGTGAGTTCAAAGTTGCCTGCACTTTGTTTGTGGCTTTGACTTTTTTGTTTCCAAACTGCATTAGCTGCTTTCGAAATGACATTCATTTAACATACGCGTGTATTTCGACAACATTAAGCACTCGCTTTCATGCAATTGCCTTGAAGCAAATGTTGTTTCTTTTATTTATAAAAAAACACAACATGTCAGTTCACTGAGCTCTTTTCAAATATGTGTATGTATGTGTAAACAACCTGATATGCATATATACCAACTGCTCCACTTTGCTAGGCGTATAAAAATACTAATTAATCAAGCTGCTTGCTCTCTTTGTTTTAATCGTCGCGCTTATCAAAAATGTGTTTCGGTTTAAGGTCATGTCTTTTCTAATAATATGCTGTTTTTAAAATATCAATATTGATTATCAAGTCGTGCGCACTATCAGCTACTTTTTAATTGTGTCTAGCATGTTTAATTTTTTTTTGGCAAGAGCGTCAAATTGTTATCTCGATTGCCCCACTACATAAAAATAAAAGTAATAAAAACAATTTTTTTTTGGCGTCTGGGCTGCTGATAACAAAGGCAGACCAAAAGGCACGCCTTAAATACACTGTAAAATATATTACTAAATTATAAATTATAAATTATTATATAAATTGATTTTGGGTATTATTTTTTAGGGGCTATAATAAAGAATGCTTAATAGACTTTGTATATTTTTTGTTTGTGTTTATTTATTGAAAGTCAAAGTCTATTTATTTTAAATTTAATCATGTGGAACAGCTAAAAAATTAGTATAAATTAATTGCCATTAAAATTTTAGTATAATTCATATTTAGTAGATTCATATCTACAAAAATTTTACAAAGAGATCTGCCTAAAGTTAACATAAACTGTTAAATACACTACAAATGGCTTTACTAAATTTTTCTTATACTTAATTTTGCATTTTAAGCAAACTTTATTATAAAACTAACACTTATAGACTGCAAAATATTTTTCAAAATTTTTAGAATATTTTTGTTGGTATTTTTTTGTTGAGTTCAAAGCACTTTTAATAAGCTACACTATCTAAGTAGCACTAATCTGGCTACCTTATCAAAGTACAAAGCGTATCTGAGTAACAGCAATGTGACATCAGCAGAGGCACGTGCTGGCGCTATTTTAACTATTCTTAGTATTTACTTTTTTCATTACTATTTACACAACAAAATATTAGTACAACATGCGCTATGCAATTAGCTCGCTGTGCTATTTTTGTAACGCCCTTTAATTTGATAGTCAAAGACTTATTATATAAACTATGATTAGCGTCGTCAGTGACACATGATAAAGTTTACAACTCACGCGGATTTGCTCAATTGGCTGCTAAGTGAATTTGATAAATCAATCAGGGCAAACACGCGTTTGGTAATGGTGAAATTGATTGATTAGCATATGATAGACAAACTAGTTTCGAATGGTTTATATTAGCGAATTAGTATAAGCATGTGACAGCTTAATTAAGTTTAAGCAAATTCATTAATGAATTAAGCGCACATGCTTTTCAATGGAAATTACACAAATTATAAAACGATTAAAAAAAAATATTTTTAAACTTATTCACGTGACCATATATAATTCACAATGAGCTCAGACTTGACATTTGCTTTAAACTTTCGTTTTGCCCACACATGGTTAATGCCTTTATAATCTTGTTATAGCCAGATTCCGTTAAATTTATTGCCAATTTAATTTTCAACCTAGGACAATATTATGTTTGTAGTTAGTTAATTAATAGTCATAACTTTTGCTTTTAGTTTTGCTATATTTCGTATAGATAGTGATACACTTAAAGTTGGGTAAACACAATTAAAAAAATTCGTGACAATGGCAAAGCAATTTGTGTAATAATCAATTACACTGTGCAGCCAAATAGTTAAAAAAATATAATTAATTAGTTGAGTTTGTTACAAAAAATAAACATGCAAATTGTAATGAAAATTAAAGCTCACAAATAATTTTTTATACATTTTATTTTGAGCTCAGACAAATATTTAAACTGCTTACAGTTTATTGTATATCACTTAAATTATATAAATGCTTCAATAATTTTAAAGTCAACTAAATTTTTACAAATTAATGGAGAACTCATTATGATTTTTTATTTTATAATCTAGCAGTATCTTTCATATATATGAGCTATGCTTACATTTTATATTGCAATTTTGTTGTACTATTTGTAGTTTTTATACAGTTTTTTGCACAGTGTACTAGCTCATAAATACGCCACACTTTAGCTGTCACTTAAGTGCTCTTTAGGTGAAGACAGACATCAGTGCAGAGTCTAAATTGTAGTCAGGTGTTTGATATAGAGCAAACATGTGAGCCACACATATTCAGGGACAGTCTGCAGTGTAACCAACAAGATTTATCAAAGTTTTAATTATTTTTGTTGTTGAATTTTCGGCTGTTCTTTATCACAAAGCCTATAGACATACACATATATATATATATAAAAATATATATGCACATAGAGGTTGAAGTAGCTTGTGCTGGCTTTTGAGCTTGTTGCGCAAGCTAACAGAAAGCGTTGGCACTGATAATAAAACCGCTTGATAAGCGTCTTATGTGCGTTGCTGCTGCTGTCAGATCGAATGTCTATATATGGCGGAAGTTTAGCTGCAGCTGCTCAATGTCACATTTGTCTTAGCACAGTCAATGATCAATAGAGCTTATCAATATGCCCAAGTAGTATAATGAGCTAAATTAGTTTTCAATGCGCGCTGCTTTAGTTTGCAAGATCGATCTCAAATGCGTCAAGCGTATCAAAAACAGATGCGCCCCGATAAACAAACAGCGTCAATAGCAAATAGCAAATAGAATTGGAATTGGAATTGAACAAGTGCAGTCATAACTGCATTGACTTGAGCTTAATGTGCTAATGTGTGTGTTAATTGCAAATAAACATGTTGTGTTAGCTATTAAAAGTCGAGTGCGGTAGGCTCTTAGAAGCTACAAAGTTCCTGATCAAGTGATCAATGCAGGCCTTAGCAGCGATAACAGCGACAATTCAATGCAAGTCAAAGCAACTGCCGCAGCTCAAAGTCCAGGCTATAAAGCCTTGTCCGAGGCTATCAGCGCACTTAATGCTAAGCTTCTAATTAGTTCCCAAAAAAATGTGTGCGTCATAACAAATTTATCAAATGTACATCAGCTATAAATTATTACGCTGTAGACAGCACTCACTCAATTGTTTATCTATAACATTTGGCCAACATGCTTTCATTTATTTTGCTGATTTTTATCTAACAAAATATTTTGTTTTTTTTGCGTTTAAATACGCATTAAATTGCATCATTGAAGCAGCTACTTAAGCCAAGTGCTGCTTAAGTCGTTTACATAGTTACAGTTAGTTACCTTCAGTGCAACGATAACCTTATCGATTAGCACAGTTAAGCGCAAACTAAAAAGCACTTGAGATTAATTAAGCTTTTGATTGATCAAGCTACACAGCTGTAGTCAACTCTACACACAAAAGTCTACACGCAAAGCTCTGCAGCAAAAGCTCCTCGCTTATCAAAAGCGTGCAGTCAATTTGTTAAATTTATGATAAACAAAAAACCTTTAATTAGCATAAGCATTAAAATAAATAAACTAATGAATGAGCGTAAAAATAGTCACTACTCATCATGATAATTAAACGTAACGAATTCTTTTCCATGCAGCTACTGCGTGCGTACCTCGAGGCGCATTAATTAGCAATTTATGCCAGCAGCTAAAAATATTAATAGAGCGTTAGAGCACGATTTTGGTTAATTGATTTGCATAACATGTGACGAACATGTGTACAAAGCCTTTACTTTCTTTAAATCGAAATTGTGCCTTGGGCACGTTTGTGCCATTGCACATTGGGGCCAAGTTAGGATAAATATAATGCAGAAAATATTTATTTTCTCAATTTACAGCATCATTAACTAATGATGTAATTAAAATTGTGTACATAAAGTTTGAAGCCTGTATGATGTTGAAACATCTCTAAAAAATGTTGAAAAAAATTCTAAAAAATTTACTGCAATTCAAAATTATTTAAAACTCCTTTTAATTTTCATGCGTAAAGAGAATTTGCAATATTTGACGACTCTAGCTAAATTAAAATAAATCTATTTTATTTACAATCTCTGAAAAATGTTGAAAAAAAAATTCTAAAAAATGTACTGCAATTCAAAACTATTTAAAATTCCTTTCAATAATCATGCGTAAAGAGAATTTTCAATATTTGAAGACTCTAGAATAAATCTATTTTATTTACTGTAGGCATAATCTTAAGACGAAATAAAAAAGTTAAATATTTATTTCATTCATTTATATGCCAAATTTGCACTCTCAAGCTTTTGAATTTTAAACCACTGTGCAGCGGCAAAGAAATTATTTTAAAACTATTTCGTTTCTTAGCACACACGTGCCGCCTTTGAAATGTCAATGTGCTTAGTACACATTTATTTTAGTATGTATGCCAAATTATTAGTAGCTATTGCAAACAAACAATGTTTAATTTTTTTGTTAGTTACGCTAAATAGTTAAGCAAATGTTGGGTGAGGTTAGTGCAGTAAAATTGCAAGTGTCAAAGTCAAATTTATGTAGCTAATATTTGTATTGAAAATAGTTTAACTAATGCCAAGACACGTGTGCATTAAATATTTTATAGTTGGCTGGACCTTTGCCTGTTTTCTTTTTTTTCTATATATGAATGGAGCTCACAGGGGTTATCAATTTGGACTGCAGTCAAAAAAATACGTTTAATTATAGCGCTATATTTAAAGATAGCAGCCCATTCAGCACGTTATATATATTTGTTGATTTGCTCAATTAAAATGCACTACACAATGACACATTCAAGTTGAATTGCGTGCAATTATTGTCGATCAACTGCTGCTGTGATTTATTTGCTTACACATTGCGTAGTGCGTTGGGCTACGCAATTGCAATTTGCAATTTGCAATTTGATCGCTTGCAATTGATTGCAACTGTAGCTGCAATTGACAATTGTTTGACTGATAGCCAAGCCCTTGGCGCTTCAATTGCAGCCACAAGAGCGTCAAGAGTTTAATTAGAGCTGTGCGCTCTCAACTTTAATTAGCCCTGAGTTAGCTCATAAATTAAGACTAGACTTGACTTTTTTATACTCGCAACGCTCAGCAAACTAGAAGTAGGATTTGCTCTCGCGTGAGCTTTTACTTCACACTATCAATAAGATAAAGGCGTTTAGCCTAAGATATATGACTATATATATTTAATTCTAACACCTGTAGCCTCAGATTAGCATTGACTGTGAGACAGTTGCCTTGTAAGAATTTCCAAGTGTCTTGAAAATTAAAACAATAAGGAATACAAAATAAATATTAATTGCAAAAATGAGTCGTGAATGCTTAAAACGGTAAAGCTCCCTAAAATAATTACTAAAAATAAATATTAAAATAAAAGTTGGCTACAGTTGAGTGTTGAATAATGCAACTAAATCTTTGTTTTTATAAAAATTTTAAATTTTTTAATATACAAATACTAAAATTTAAAATAATACAAAGCGCTGCTAAACAAAATTAATAGATTTATAATAATAATAATAAAAAAAAATTGTGTATTAAGTACTTATTCAACTAACTATACAAAAATTTATTATTAATGCAAACAAACTAAAAAGAGAAATAATTAGGTTTTCAAATTAACAATAAACAAGCGAGAAACTTAAAACAAATGTGACACCTGAAACAAATATTAAGCAAATTAAATATTTATAAACAATTTTCAATTACAAAAAAATCTAAATTATAGTTAACAATACAACAAAAAAGTGAAGCACTTAAGCTACTTATAAATTGCATAGTATAAGTAATAATATAAATCAGCTTAGACCTACGCCAACAATTTCATGTTTGTTGATAAAAGTTTGAAAAATCGATGGCGTATCTTAAGGATACCAAGAATCCCACGTGTTGGCAAGCCACCCCGAAAAATTATGTAGACATAACAAATAAATGTGTGTGTGTTGAGCAGCAGCTGTGCAGGAATATTTTGCATTTGATCCCGAATTGTTGCTAAAGACAGGCAAAGCGCGCATGATTGATGCAGCTCAATACTTAGTTAATGCTAATTAGTGGTGCTTAACTGATAACTAAGGCATTAGTTTTATATGCTAGTATACGATTTGACGCCGAATTGTTTCGCTTTTCAGTTGCTTGAAGGTGTTCAAAATGAATTCGTCTACATTGGATAAAATCAGCTGCTTCCTGGCCGAGCTGCTGGGCACGGGCATACTCGTCTTCCTGGGCTGCATGGGCTGTGTGAAGACGGAAGCATTTCCCAACAATCATTTGCAAATTGTGCTCAACTTTGGCTTCGCCGTGCTAGTTGCCATTCAATGCTTTGGCTGTGTCTCAGGCGCACATTTGAATCCCGCTGTGACAGTGGCTGCTTATATCTATGATCTGGTCTCGTTGCCCATGGCGTTTATATACTTTGTGGGCCAAATGTTGGGCGCATTTATTGGCTATGGACTGCTGAAGGCGCTGCTGCCCGAGTCGACGTTTGATGTGCCCAATGGCATGTGTGTAACACTCCCACATGCTCAGGTCTCGAGTCCTCAGGCCTTTGGCATTGAGTTTGTAGCCACGTCCATATTGGTGATTGTTTGCTGCGGCGTCTGGGATCCACGCAACTCCAAGCATCATGATTCGGTTGCCATACGCTTTGGTCTGGCTGTTGCCTGTTTGGCCTGCGCTGCGGTAAGCTATCAAAACTTATAGCAAATTGCTTTTGATAACATTTACTTTATTTATTACACAGGGTCCCTTTACCGGCGCCAGCATGAATCCTGCCAGATCCTTTGCGCCCGCTTTGTGGAACAAAAACTTTACTTCACATTGGCTCTACTGGTTCGCTCCTTTGAGCGCTGCTGTCGTCACCTCCATTGCCTACAAGGCTGTCTTTCGCCGCGAGGTAGTCGAGGCTCAGATCACCTCGGATGAGAAGCTGCGTCAAATGGATGACCTCTCGTAAAAAGTGCCACACAGAACAAAATACTTAACAATTAGTTTATAAGAATTTTTTTGGCATTATATGCTAATGTAAAGTTAACAATAATAAAGAGCATAGACTTTTCATAATTGCTTGCCACAAGTTTGTTTATTTGTCGTCATAAATACGCTTAAAATAGAATAACGAAATTTATTTATATGTCTGTTAACATTTAAGAGCGCGCAAGCGTTAGCCAGAGCGCCCATATAGCTGCTGGAGACTTGTCTCTACTCTCTATATTTTTGGCCTAAACATATATCTGCGCGTATAAATATTTGAAACATAGCTCTCCAATGGTTCAGATTGGCGTTGACTTGTGGCGTGTCGTGTCGCGTTTTGTCAGTTGGAGTTTTATTTATAAATATAAAATATGGCCGAGTTCCTAAAACGGTAAAGATTTATACTTTTGTGTGATATGTGCAATAAAATGGAATCAAAATTCAGAAAATATTTATATATAAAATTCTTTTTAATAAATGTGCTGTGTTAAAATTTGTGTCATCTGATTTGACCTTCAAAATGTACATTATGTGTTATATGGTGTCAAAAGAATTTACTTATATAGTAATAAATAGAAAAATCCAAAAAAATATATGTAAATTGCACAAGCTCTTAAAATGCTTTTTAAAAAAAATGTATAAAAATTCATTTAAATAAAGGGTGTTTCAGTATAAATATAGGCACAATATGTAAACAGTAGTGTTAGTTTTTTTTATTATTTTATTTTTAAAGTTTTTAGTACAATATTTACTTTTGAATTGAATTTTTTCACTATTTTAATTAGTAATTTAAAAATTCGATCAATATTTCTTGCTTATTTGATAACTTTTCGATTTTACACTTTTATTTTATTTTCCATATTGAGTTTAATTTCTAAATTTAATTGAAACACCCTGTATTTATTGTTAAAAGACCAAACAACTGACACACAACTCTTGCTTAGCTTTAAGGAAAAAGTAAAGTCGCAGGATACGTGGGATAAAATCACCTGCGGCTTGGCTGAAGTACTCGGCACTGCCATTCTCGTCTTTCTGGGCTGCGGTGGCTGCATCAAGACGAATCTCTTTCCTAACAATCATCTGCAGCTGGCATTCAATTTTGGTCTAGCTGTGCTCATTGCCATCCAATGTGTGGGCTGCATTTCTGGAGCACATCTCAATCCCGCTGTCACAGTGGGTGCCTATATCTATGGCAAGATCAGTCTGTCGATGTCCTTGGTTTACTTTGTGGCTCAGATTGTGGGCGCCTTTGCGGGCTACGCATTGCTGCAAATAGTGATGCCCTACTCGACGATGCACATGCCCAATGGATTCTGTGTGACGTTGCCACATTTTGCGGTGTCGCCTGCTCAGGCCTTTGGCATTGAGTTTCTGTCCACGGCCATTTTGCTGTTCATCTGCTGCGGTGTCTGGGATCCACGCAATGCTGCTCATCACGATTCGGTGCCAGTGCGCTTTGGTCTTGCCGTTGCCTGTTTGGCCATCACTGTGGTAAGCTGAGCTTCGAGGCAGCAGCTTGAAAATATTAAAATTTGCTGTTCGCAGGGTCCTTTCACCGGCTGCAGCTTGAATCCCGCTAGATCCTTGGCGCCTGCTGTTTGGAACGGCAACTATGCTAGCCACTGGATTTACTGGCTGGCACCGCTGAGCGGTGGCGCCATCGCTACTCTCGTTTACAGGGCCGTCTTTCGTAGACGTGTGAGCCTCTTGCAGACCACTGTGCAAGGCAAAGTGATACAGCTGGAGGAGGTGCAGCTGAATTAAGCACTGAATATAACTTACTCGCCCCAATGCCAAAGTGCCAATATGAATTTGTTAAATACCAACATTATTTTTAAGCTTAGAGCGAATTTTGTAAAAAAGAATCTTGAAATAAAAATATTTGTTTTTTACTTTTAATACAAAAATGTTGTTTACATTTATACTGTAACTATATGTTGCAGTCTAGGATATCCCTTATTTTTCAACATATTTTTTTCCTTTTAAAATATATTATATTATATTAATTTTATATTAAGCTTATAGAGTACAGGCAAGGGACTTTTTATAAAATATGACAGCTGAAATATCATAACGAAAAAATAATTTTGCTATACCTATTCTAAAATAAATGTTTATCTGAATTCAAGACAATCACATAGAGCAATAAAAAACATAAATAGAAATCGCAACGATGCGAAGATCGCCAAACCAAATTGAGTGCAGTTTGGTTTGTTTCTCTTCTACCTTTGCATTCTTATTTAGATTTAAGTCTTTAAGAGCGAATCTATTTTTTTAAAAAATGAAAATTTAAGTGATTTATTATCTGCTTTGACAGACTATAATAACAATCCGATAAGCTTCTTAAGAATCAATTTAAGTTTTAGCAAATTGAAACTCAAGCAGTTCGCATTTAAGTTTCATTGCAAATAAATTGACAGTTAATTTATTGGTTTATTTTAGAATGCTTAAGTTAAGCAATTTCAAGGATTATGTTTTATAATCTTAATGACTCACTGACCTTTGTTGCACATTTTATGCAATGCATTTTATGTTTAATGTCTGCCACGCAGCTCAGTCCATGACTGTGGCAGCCTGTGGAGCTATCGGCAGCAATTACAATTTACAATTATCAGTGGTTGGTCGCAGTGACTAAGCAGTTATCTATGGGCAAGTCGGCAATTGATGACCAGCCACAATGGGCTGTAGAACCGGTAAAGTTGAGTTTTTTATGAGTGGGAGAAATAGAATAGAATGCAGTCTGTGTTTGCACTGGTAATATGTTTATTACTACTTCGTTAAAGGAAAGTACTGGTACTTTAAGGCTTCTCAGAATGGGCGTGGGTGGGGGGCAGCACTTAATTATCATTAATCAAGTGGACTTAGAGGCGCAAAGGCGATAGCAGCGTGTATTGGCCAAGCCGAGGCGCCGTATTTGTCAGTTTATTGCGATAAGATTGCCCCAATGGCAATAGGCACAGCCACAGGCCACAGCCACATGCGGGGCCCCAGTAGCTGTGACTGTATGCACTAGCAGCAGCTTGATTAATTAATAATTAATTTGTAGTATGGCGCTGCACTAGGCAATGGGTAGCCAAAATATCCACATAATAATTAGCATTAAGGTTTTATAGTTCATATTGATTGATTACAAGCAATTTTCGCTTGGCCCCAGCTGGGGGTTGAGGTAGTTAAAAATTGTGGACGCACTTCAGTTTGTAATTGGCAACATGTCGCACCAGAGGTTAAACAAAAAGTGCTGCTGCTGGCTCAAAGCGCAGCATAGAGCGCGTGTGGCAGCATTTTTTGCTGAGCTGGCAGGCACGGCTACGTTTATTCTGATCGCCTGCATGGGCTGCGTGAGCAGTCCGCTGTTCCTCAACTCGCACTTTGAGCTGAGCTTAAACTTTGGCTTTGCCATTATGATTGCCATACAGAGCTTTGCCAGCATCTCGGGCGCGCATCTCAATCCGGCCATAACGCTAGCTGCTTGGATCTATGGCGCTCTGAGCTGGTACATGGCTATTGCATATTTTGTGGCGCAAATTGCGGGTGGGCTCATTGGCTATGGACTGTTGGTGGCTGTGCTGCCGTACAATGCGATTGTGGGCGTGGATACGCCGCAAGGCGTTTGTGTTACAGCGCTCAATGGCGACATATCCTTGCTGCAAGGCGTGTTCATAGAGTTTTTGATCACCTGCTGCCTGACAATGGTCGCCTGCGCTATTTGGGATCCACGCAATGCCAGACTCAAGGACTCTACACCACTGCGCTTTGGCATTACAGTGTCCTGTCTGAATTTAGCAGCGGTTAGTATTTCTTGCAACTTTGCCGTGAAGCAGCTTCTTTACATGCAAATTATTCTAGGGTCTGTTTACGGGCGCCAGCATGAATCCTACACGCTCGCTGGGTCCAGCTGTATGGAATGATTCGTGGTCTGCGCATTGGATTTATTGGGTGGGTCCTTTGGCAGGCGCTGCCATTACCTCAATTATCTATCGTCTTGCCTTTAAGGGCCCCAAGGAAATTATGCTGCAGCTCTCTAGCTCCACTACCAATATTAATATTATCGATAAGGTTTAGTTTAAGTATCGCCAATAAATTTATTTTATTTCGCAAGTTTTCTGCGCTAAATTGAATTTGGGAACGTCTTTTTGCGTTGACTGTTCATATGCGTCGGAACATTTTAAGTCTTTGCACCAAGTTCATGTCAATCTCTTAGATAGCAAATTTCACTTTTATATCAAACATTATTTATAACTGACCGCACGCTCGGTTACTTTTCACTTATCGAAATACTTTAAGCTACAGCTTTCTATGTAAATCTTTATGTAGCTGCTACCCGCAGGAATGTTAATTTCCATTTTATTGTAAATATCTTTGCAACGATAACTAATTGTTCATTCTACAATTTGCCGCCAGAAACGTTTTGATAGCAGCAATGCTTTGTTGTAAATCATTGATTAGGGTCGCGGTTACTGCGCTCGACTATCGTTCTATAATGAATTGGGTTATCTTTGCTTGTTGGGCGCTTTTATTGGACCGGTAGCGTAGACAATTATTTCAGTAGCAATCAAACCAAAGTCAACATTACTATTCTATTGTTAATGCACTTATGTCCAACTGGTTAGATCTGCATTTGCATTTAGCGATTGCTATAAATAAAAAGCATAGATAAAAGTTGGCAACGCTTATCACGAATTTTAAATGCTCTTTCATTAATTTTGTACTACTAGTTGATTCATTATTTATTGGTCAGGAAGTATGCAAGCATTTTTATATGAACTCCAAGCATTTTATGACAATCGTAATAATAACATACCTGAGGTCTGATCGTGGAATACACAAATAAACAACCAAAATGCGATTAAACAATTCGCAAGCAGATTAAAGAATTAAATAGTTAATTAACGACTGCAAAATGCTCTGCAAAAAATACAAAAAAAAATTAAAAAGTATGTTAGCACTGAATAAATTTTAGTAATTAATAATATATTATTATATTTTTAATGTGAGATTAAAAATACGTATGTATTTATTAAGCTTATTGACAATCGATTGTAAATTATTTATAAGTTGCTTTTTATTTACATTAAATTTGTCAGCTTAAGCTGCAGCTATGCAAATAAAGACGCAGCCCAATTTAAATTAGCTGCTTACACACACTGCGTATGCTTAATATATATTATATTGTCTGCAAGCTGCAAAGCACTGTTAAGTGCTTACCCCTATATATATATCAGTATTTATCTGTTGATACTATTGATAATTGCGCTTGAAGTTTGATTATTTGATAATACCAGGCATTGGTAGAGATTAAATGGCAATTGAAACTAAAAGAAAGGCAAATACAAATCGCCAGAATAAAGGCGTTTCGACTTTAAGAAGTCAACTCGATTGCCCATTGCAAGTGCTCAGCGCAATGGGTCGAGTGCCTGCCAGATAATCAGCAAGCCAACGGCCTGGCCAGCCAGCCTGCACTCTAAATATGACTAGCTAAGCGAATCAGTTGTGCTCGGTGCGTTCTAGCTAAACGTTCGTCTATTACTAGTTCAAGTGCCTAAAATGGCAGAGAATAATTTGAATAGCAGGTGCTTGCAAAAGCTACAGTTTAATTAAATTTAAATATTTGCATAACTAATAAGCTAACAAATGCAAAATTAGCTGCAAAAAAATATTATTTAATATATAAAAACCATTTATAAATTAAACAGTACTTTTGGTAGTAATAATTGAGTGAAGCACATAATTTAATTAATATTTTTACTATGCTTGGATTACTTGCAGTCCTGCTCTGCCCGGACGCTTGCGGCCTTGGTTTCTGGAGCAGCTATGCGTGTTCTTTGGCGAACTCATAGCTACGGCTATGCTCATTTTTCTGGGCTGCATGGGCTGCGTGCAATCCTCGCAGTATGTCAACTCACACTTTCAGTGCTCCTTGAACTTTGGCTTCGTCGTGCTTATCTGCATACAATGCTTTGGCTGCGTCTCTGGCGCACATCTCAATCCGGCAGTAACCTTGGCCAGTTATGTGTATAAAATGATATCGCTGCCCATGGCGTTGGCTTATTTTGTGGCACAAATGTTGGGCGCCTTTATTGGTTACGGCTTAATACGTGCATCATTGCCCAAGGATTCTGTCTGCTCGGCGGAGACGCCACTGGGCGCTTGTGTTACCGCCGTTGCTGATGGCATTAGCGTGTGGCAAGGACTGCTCATTGAGTTTCTTGTAACCTGCGCGCTCATCACCATTTGCTGCGGCGTCTGGGATCCACGCAATTCTAAATTCATGGATTCAGTATCCGTGCGTTTTGGCCTGGCTATAGCCTGTTTATCCTTAACGGCGGTAAGTAGATCCAACAATATTTTTTAATAGCATTGAGTAACTTATTTCCATTCACAGGGTCAATTCACCGGCGCCAGCATGAATCCAGCGCGTTCCTTTGGCCCTGCTGTTTGGAATAATCAATGGAAACATCACTGGATATACTGGGCAGGTCCCTTAGTAGCGGCGCTAGTCACTGCTCTCGTATACAAACACGTCTTTAGGCGTGAGGACAATAAGCCCGAGGCAATTGCTATTAAGCCTAATGAGCAGGAAGTGCCGTAGAATCTATTTTATCACAACAACTTTATGCAACATATATATTAAAATATATTATATCTATATAATAACTAGACTAAGTTGTAAGTGGGTTTTATGCCGTATTAGTTGTAATTAGCACCAAAAGACGAATTTTCATGTACAAGAAATTAAATAAAATAAATATTGCAATTTAAAAACAATGTTCTTATATTTTTTGTGCCCCTTTGCACCTACACACTTGAGTTTACAAGTCATATGTTAATAATAAAGTAGATAATAGCACCAGTTTTTAAAATAATTATTTAGATAAGCACCCTAAGGAGGTAAATTTAAATCTCGAAACTCACGAGCTATGATAAATGGATGTTAAGCTCTAATCCGCATAGTAAATCATACCAAATGACCCCATGGCGCTCAGCAGGCGAGCAGTAGCTAATTGCTTCTGGCATAACAATTCTTTATTTATTTAAGCAATTAAGCAGCTCATGCACGTCGATATAATTCCAAGAGCACACCCTCGCCTTGTTGACTAAGCCAAAGCACATAACGTTAGGTGTAGATAATAATAATAGTAATATTGCTTTAAGCTTTTTTAAAAGTATTCAAGATTTGTTCATAACAAAACCATGAGTAAATAAAAATTCAAATTTAAAAAGTCCGGCGTCCCAGTTTGCTAACAGTGATAAAAGATTAACATTCTTGCTAACAGTAGCAAAAGATTAACATTCTTGCTTACAGTAACAGATGCATAACATTTTTGGTCACAATGTAAGAGGAAAATAACCAGTGATGCCAATTTAAATTTTACATCATAATTATGTTGTTAGGCCTTAATATTTTAAATTTGTTTAAATATTTTTTTAAGTAGAAATATTAGTTGAAAATACAACATTAAGAATTCCCGCTGCCCGTTGTTTTGGAGTTTTTCCCGCAATTGGACTTTAAAAAAGGCCAGATTTAACGCGAAAAGGTTGATTTGGCAACACTGGTAATAACTGCAGACACGTATT
This sequence comes from Drosophila busckii, assembly GCF_011750605.1. Taxonomy (NCBI): domain Eukaryota; kingdom Metazoa; phylum Arthropoda; class Insecta; order Diptera; family Drosophilidae; genus Drosophila; species Drosophila busckii. The sequence continues at coordinate 8,785,176 of NC_046605.1, forward strand.
TATTTATATTAGATGAATTTTTATATAAATTAAAAACGGTAATAAATACGCAGTAAACAAATAGTGCAGCAGCTGCCCCACAATGTTTGCAAACCTGAAAAACAAACTCATCGAAGAGGTGAAAGCGTCGCCGTCCAAATTTCAACAGCTTGCTGCCCAGGCACAGGTAATACCAGAAAAAAGAAAAACGAAACAAGCTCATTTTTGAAAACATACACAAATGTGCAAGTGTTTGTTTATGTATCTGTATGTGTGCATTAAAAGTAGCTGGGCAAACAGCAAACGATGCAAAATATTGCTATTAACGGCATGTCCAATTTGACCCATATGTATGTTAATGAGTAGAGCTGCTGCTGTGCCGCACCCCACAATCTCTGCACCCACTATTGCACACACACACACACACATAAACACATTGTCACACGGCACACACACGCATACTAAGACGCTTATCGTTGTTTGCATTTTGTAGGCCGCCGTGAGCTCATCGTCCAGCACAACAACACCAAACAGCTCGGAGAACACCGACAGCGGCAGTGGCAACAATGAGAATTTCTTTAGCATTACGGAGGAGGGTAAATGTAATATGCTTGGCATGCCAATTGTTTATAATTAATTGTGATTGTTTTGCTTGCAGATACGCCACAGAATTCACCTTATCGCATACAGAAGCTGCCACGCGTTAGTCGCGCCTCCACGCAGTCGCTAAATGGAGCTGTCATGGGCAGCGGCGCCATACCGCGCACTCGCAAGCTGTCCAACTCATCAATGGCCAGTGATATATCCTTTAGATTGCCTGCCTATGATGCGCCAGCAGTAAAAGAATATTTACTTGCTATTCAGCATTAAAACTAACTGTTTGTTTTATATATGCAGACCTACCACTTGCAGTCGGACTTTGAGGAAACAAGCAGTGAGTTTGATGATTCTGCTTCGACGGCACGTTTGGATGTCATCACCAAGGATCAACTGTATGATGCATATAAAAAGTCTTTGGATCGCTATCACAAATATCGCTGTCGCTATACAGACTTGGCCAAGAAGTATAAGGAGCTTGAGCGTGATAGCAGCAAGGCGCGGGTAAGTAATTGCTCCTAGCGAGTCCAAGCTGCAGCATAAATATTTATGTCCTTGCAGTCAGTGTTGGTGGAGACACAGGATAAGGCGCTGCGTCGCATTAGCGAATTGCGTGAGCAATGCACGCTGGAGCAGCAGGCCAAGGCGCATCTGGAGGAGGCACTGCGTGTGGAAATGGATGACATGAGCTGCAAAATGCAAGCGTATCAAACTAAGCTCAAGTTGCTGGGTGAGAATCCCGAGAATGTTGCAGCAGCATTGGAGCGCGGGCTGACTGGAGAGTCGGACGAGCAGTTAATTGACATAGAGGAGGCTAGCATCAATACCAATGGCAACTCATCGTCGGAGCAGTTGCAACAATTGTTGGCCAAGCATGAGCTGGAATTGAAGCAACTGCGTGTGCACAACGAGGAAGCTAACAACACCATTGCTGCCTTGCGCAAACAGGAAGAGGAAAATGTGTTGCTGCTGGCGCAAACAAAGCAGGCTATACACACAGAGCTGGAACACAAAGAAACGGAAGTGCGTCAATTGCAAGAAAAGTTGAAGCAACTAGAAACCGATTTGGAGCTGGCGAGCAAGCGTGAAACGCAGCGCAACGAGTTGCAAGAACAATTGAAAAAGTTGCAACAAAGCAAACAGGAAGCGGAGGCGAAACTCATTGCCGCAGAGCATATGCTAAGTACGCTGAAAAGCGAGCAGCAGGACAAGGGCACGCATTCAAAGAAACTAGTGGAGCAGTTGGAGCAGCGGCAAGTGCAGCTCAAGCAGCTGCAGAGTGAGAAGGAGAAGGCGGAAAAGCTGCTGGAGACGCTGCAAAGTGAGCAGCAGTTGGCCAAGGAACAGTTGAAAGAGCAAATGCAAAAGAATAGCGAATTGGAAGAACAACTTAAGCAAATGATAACGCCGCAAGTGCATGAAGAGAAGGAAAATCTTGGCAAGGAACAGCTCAAGCAGCTGCAAAGCGAAAAGCAAGAAGCTATGAAACAGCTGGAGACGCTACAAAGTGAAGCAAATCAAAAGCTTGAACAACAAACTCAAAGAAATGTGAAATTAGAAGAGAAACTTAAAGAGCTAACAAATCAAATGGAAATGCTGCATGGACAGGCAGAGCATGAACAGATGATTAAAGAGCAACTAAAGCAGCTGCAGGCTGACAAGGAACAAGCTGAGCAACGACTAGAGACTTTACAAACTGAGCAGCTGACAACAAAGGAAAAGCTTATGGAGCAAACTCAAAGAAATAATGAGTTGGAGCAGAAACTTAATGAGCTGACAAATCAAATGGAAATGGTGCATGGAAATGGACAAGAGAAGGAAAAGCATGCTCAGCAACAGCTGGAACAACTGCAAAGCGAAAAAGAAGAAGCTAAAAAGCAGCTGGAGCAGCTACAAAGCGAGCAACAGGTGGAAAAGGAGCAGTACAAGGAGCAAATGCAAATAAATAGCGAACTTGGGAAGAAACTTGTAGAGCTGAGCAGCGAATTGAAAACGTTGCAAGCAAACGTGGAGCAAGGTAGCATTGTTAAGAAACAGCTGCAAAACGAAAAAGAGGAAGCTGAGAAGCTTTTGGAGACGCTGCAATCTGAGCAGGAAGTGACAAGGGAACAGTTTAAGGAGCATGCGCAAAAGAATAGCGAATTACAAGAGAAAGTTCAAGAGCTAACAAGTGCATTGGAGGCTTTTAAAATGCATGAGGCAGAGGAAAAGCTTGTGAAGCAACAGCTGAAGCAGCTGGAGGCGCACAAAGCGCAAACGGATGAGCAAGTGGCAAGCCTAAAGGAATTGCAACTGGAAACCGCTGCCAACAAGCAGCAGCTAACGCAGCTAGAAAACGAAAAGCAAGGAGCTGAAGACAAGCTTAAAGCCTTGCAGTTGGAACACGAGCTTAAGCAACAACAACTGGCGCAGCTTGAAGCCGAAATGCAGACGCTGAAGCTTGACAGCGAGCAGAGCATGCAAGACTTGAGTTTGCAAAACAAACAGCTCAATGAAATGTTGCAACGTTATCAGCAAAATGAAGCAACGGCTGAGCAGTTGCAGCAACAATTGCAGACGGCACAGCAGCAACAGGAAGTGCAGCAGGCGGCATATGAAACGCTGGAGGCTGCGAAGTTGGCGGCTGAAGCGCAGTTAGCAACGCTGCAGCAACAACAAGCTAGCAATGCCAGCAGCGAGTTGCAAGCAACGGAAACGTTGCACAAACAGCTGGCGGGCAAAGAAAAAGAGCTCAAAGCGCAGCTAAACAAATTTAATAAACTGAAAAAACAGCACGAGCAGTTGCAAAGCAAACACAGTGCGCAAAGTGAAAGCCTGCAGCAGCTGCAGAGCGACTTGCAACAGTTGCCAGTGTTGCGTGAAGAGAAGCAACAACTGCAGCAACGCGTCAACGAAATACTCGCCGAGATAGATAATATGCAAATGCATTTGACGCAAGTACAGAGTGCGCATGCCGAGCTGGAGCGTGAGAAGCAGCAGCTGGAGACGCGCATAGATGAGCTGCAGCAGCAGCATCAAGCGCAGGCCTCAAGCCAAGTGGAGCAGCTGCAGCGTGAGGCAAGCAAGCTGCTGGAAAGCAACACGCTGTTGCAGGAACAAAACGAGCACTTGCAGCGGCAGCAGGAGGAGCTGGTCAAGTCACAAGCCAAGTTGCAACAAGTGCTGGACGAGCATTCGAAGCTGCAGAATGCGCAGGAAATAATGGAGCACGATCAGCGCACGTTGCAGGACAAATGCGACAACTTTGAGAAGCAACAGCTGCTGACGCAAGACGCACTCGAGTGTGAAAAGCAGTGCAAAGCTGAGCTGGAGTTGCAGCTGCAAGAGCTGCAGACGCAGTTGCTGACGTCGCGTGAGCAGCGGCTGGAGTTGCAACAAAAGCTGGCGGAGCAAACGCATGACGAGCAGCTTTTGTCGCTAAACGAAACGGTGCTAAATTTGCGTCAACAGCTGAGCGAGCTACAGCAGGCAGAGCTTGTCATGCAGCAAAAAATGCAAGCAGCTACAGCAGCGCAGGCGAAGCAGCTCGAAACGCTTGAGGCGCGCTGCACTGCAGCCAATGCAGATGTGCAGCGACTGCAACAGGCCAATGAGGCACTGCAGCGTGAGTTGGAAAAAAGCAAAAACGCTGCGCCAGACACCGAGCAGCTGAAGCTGGAAATTGAGTATTTAAATAAGCATGCCAAGCAGCTGGAGGCGGAGCTGGCAGCGCAGGATAAGGATAAGCTTAAATCGCTGCAATGTGAGCTTTATGTGCTGCAAGAGCAGGTGGAACAGCATGCCAGCGAGCTGTCCACAAAGCAGCAACACAGCGACGAACTGCAAGCGCAGCTAACACAGCTGCAACTACAACTGGAGCAGCAGACGCTGGAGCTGACGCGTCAAAGTGAACATGCGAGCTTTGTAAGCGAACAAAACGATGCCGTGCAAAAGGAATTGCTCAACACACAACAAACGTTGCAACAAAGTCAAGCGGAGCAGCAACAAGCGTCGCAACGCTGCACGCAGCTGGAGCAAGAACTCAGCCAGGCTAAGAGTGAATCACAAGCAGCGCTGCCGCATGATGCGGAACAGCTGCGTAAGCTCAATGAACAGTTGCAGTCCGAACTGGAGCAGCTGCAGCACAAGTCCAGCAACGAGCAACAGGATTTGCAGCATGAGCTGGATGAACTGCAAGCCAACAACAAAGAAATGGCCGAACGCATCAATGAGCTGGAAACACTGCGCGCCGGCATACAAGCGCAGCAGCTGCTGGCCAGCTTGGCGCCCAAGAGCGTGCAAGATGCGCTGGCCAACGATGAGAAGTCGCAGCTGGAGGCCAAGCTCAAGGAGATTATGCATGAGGTGCAGGATGTCAACAATCGCAATTTGTTCCTGGAACAAAAGTGTGAGAACTTTCTCATACTTGAGCAGTCCAATGAGCGGCTGAAGCTGCAAAACGCTAAGCTGTCCAGGCAATTGGATGAGACTTTGGTAAGGCAACACACACATACAAAAATAATTAATTATATTATCATTATTAATTATATTTGCAGGTTTCCATGCAACATAGCGATAGCGTGCCAGCTAATACAGAATTTGAATATTTGCGCAACATTATGTTTCAGGTAAGCATAATGAAATACTTTATACATCAACTAGTTAATTCATTAATTAACATTCACAGTATTTAACGGGCAACACGAACAATGAAACGCTTGTCAAAGTCATAGCTGCAGTACTGAAATTTTCACCGCAGCAGTCACAGGTGGCACTCGAAAAGGAGCACCAGCGACGCTCACTGGTAAGTTGTATCAATGCAACTCATAAATATTAATTATATTTGCGCTTGCCTTGCAGTTGAACAAGATACTATAGCAGGAGCTTTTGTCGTTGGACAGTGCAGATCAGACGCAGATCGACGCTAGCATGCACCTTTATCTTAATCTTTAAGTTTTTAGGCCAAGTTCACATCAAGTACCTTACAACCTGCAGGCGACTAGTTGTCCCACCTGTTGCAGCAGGAGCATTTCTACTTGATGGATTAAATCAATGTACAGTTTCGCGTATAGTTGTAAATTAACTAATTTATGTGCACTACTCATGTGTTTAATTAGTGTTTAAATGTTGTTGCTTGTTAGCTTGAGACACCCCAAACCATTTCCAACTTCATGTGCAATCTATAAGTGTGTGTATGTATTTCATTTCCAATCCAAATTAATGTTTAGTTTTAAGCGAAAAATTTGTACATGCAAACAAAATACATAAACTTAATTTGCAGTTTAGCATTTAGTTTATTTCATAATACAAAATAAATAGTTACAAATTCATTTGTGTGTCTACGCAATATAGAAATTTTATATATCTAGGCATTATTTATGTACAATTTAAGTTTTTTTTTGGACTTGAGCCGCGGTAGGCTCTGAGCGCGTCTGTTAACAAAGCAACGCAACATGGCGCGTGTTAACGGCGTTAGATCATAGTTAGGCTTAAAGCCTTGCAATGCATTCAAAACGAACGCGTAGCCAAAACGTTGCATGCGCAGCAAAGCCTGCAGTGCTGCCTGCTGCACGTTGGGGCGTGGCAGCGCCAATAGCACACGCTTGAAGTGCTCTATATAGCGCGGAATATCCGGCTTGCTATCCAGCGGCAGTTGTTTCACAATCATGGAGACGCACTGCAGCAGGCACATCAGTCGCAGCTCAAACTCCGAACTCTGCGTGCACAAATCACAATAGTTGTTAATTAGCGGCATTAGCTGCGCCGCTAGCACCTCCTGCAGCACGTAATTTGTGCTCATGCGACGACAGAATAGCGCAAAGGCATAGCTGAGTTGCTCCAGACGACCGGCCTTGAGTTTGTCCAGCAGATTCTCCAGCACTTGCAGCTTGGTGGGCTCAAAGGGTTGAAAGTGATACTCAAAGCGCAGCTTCGAGAGCAACGCACGCTCCGCGCTCAATGCTTGCGACACTTCATATTTGTGGCACATTAGCAAATGTTTTATAACGGTAATTAGCGCATCACTATGATCATATTCGCGTTGCTCACGATGCGGCAATACAGTAGGAAATTGACGCAGCACCTCCAGCACCAGCAGCGGCATGTCGTGATTATAATGATACATGAGCTTGGCCAGCAACAAGCGTGCGGGATTAACATAGTTTGGCAGTTGATTTGATTGCAACTGGATTAGCTGCAAGTAAAGGTGCAGATACCTAAGTGCCAGCTGTGTATTGCAGCGTTGCTTTTGATTAAACAGCAGCTGCTCCAGTTTGGCCATCAATTGCGCTCGAAAGTTGCCACTGCGCTCAGTAAATACGGCCAAGAGTCGTGTCATTGCAGCAGCTTCATCTTGCATTTCTGCATATACCGTTAGCCAGGTTTCCATCAGCTGTGGCGTCTCCGCCACATTGGGCTCTAGCCTCAGCAGCGCTGCATCTTTGAGGTAGTTGTTTATATCTAAACGCACTTGCTGCGTTTGCTTCGTTTGTTTTTTTGGCTTCGCTTTGTGTCTTACTATTAGATAGGGCAATATCGCTTTGTTCGCGCTTCGACCCTTCGTTGCATAAGGTGCTTCTAGCGGTATTTCTATTGGTTCATCTTCTATTGGCAGTTCGCTAGCTACAGGAGAGGCGGGTGACTCTAAATAACAATCGTTTGTTTGCTGTTGCAGCGGCGAGAAAGCAAAAAGTTGATCCCGCGGCTGTTCATAGTCAACGCAGTTGATTGCTTCCGTGCTCACTGCTGTAGGAGTATTACTTATTTCTATTTGAGTTTGTTGCTGCAGCTTAACTTGGAGACGCGTTAGACGCTTCTGCTGTGGCTGCAACTCTGTTTGACTGTTAGTGCTGACTTTCCGTTTGCGCTTTGTACCGATTGGCGATGATTGGGGTTGAGGCGGCTCCTCTTCCAGCTGCTCCGACGCTGTATATTGTTCACCAACATCAATAACCAAATTATCGCAGTCAGAGTCAGCATCTGAATCAAATGCCGAAGGCGTTGGCATTGACTCCATGGCAATTGCCACTGGCGTTACATCCTTGGCAGTTACCGCTGGCGTTTCCTCCGTAGCTGTTTCCGCTGGCGTTGCCTCCTTTTCGACAGCTCTTGTTGCTTCTTCAACAACTTGGGTTGTTGCTTCTTCAACAGCTCCTGTCGTTGCTTCTTCAACAGCTATCGCTGGCTGTTGTACACTTGGCGCCACTTTGTTTGCCTTAGTCAACTCCAACAGTTGCTGCTCCTCGGCATTCAATTCGATTGGCACTTTATCACAGTTGAGCTTCAGATTGCTTAAGAAATGCACCGCTGTCTCTGGCTTTGGCCGCTTGACTTTGCAACGCAAAATTGAGCGCTTGCGCGGCTTTACCTTAATCTTAGGTTGGCGCTTAAGGCTGAATTTGGGTTTCAGCGGTAATTTGATGGGTGCCAACTCCACAGCTATTTGCGGTGGCGCCTCTAGCAACGTTTCCTCTGGTATTGGCTCAAATTCTGCAGCTGTAAATAAATTGTTTAGAATACTATTTATTTGCTTAACTAAATCAGCGTAATTACCTTTGCTTGCTTCATGCAAAGTGCTCACATAGAGCTCATTAAACCATCTGCCAAAGTCTGCTTGACTAACTGGCGCCGGCGGTTGTAGTGCATTGTTGTTGTTGCAACGTCGCTGCAGCACTACTTGCACCATTTGACCCATTAGCTGCCAGACTTCCTCGAATAAAGGCGGTGGCAAATTGGTGAGCACGCTTTGATTATGCGGCAAGAAGTTTAAGAACTCCTTGGCGCTACCAAATGCTGCCTCATCCTTGATGTTGTCGTACATAGCACGCGATGGCGGTCGTGAGCCGGAGAGCTTTAGTTGCGTGGGCAGTAATTCCGGCAAAAAGTCCAGCTCGCGTTGCACGTTGCACAAATCCGTGCAGGTGCCCACACTGCTGTTGCTCGTCAACGGTTCTGGTTCACTTAATGGACTTAGTGGTGTGATAATGGAATCGCCATTCCAGGCCAGCATTTCATTAAGTATATCATGGACATTAGGGGGTGGCTTGGGCTCTGGAAAGCTTGTGCCCACACTATGCATTTTGATAAAGGAAGCTGTGGTGGTGCCACGCGTTGTTGTCATGTTCTTATGCTGGGTACCCTGATCCCGCGTGCACACTTGTATTGTTTGCACTCCCACAGTGCACATGAGCGGCACAGGCTTGGGCACGGGCAACTCCTCTATCGTTTGCGTCGACTCCGTTGACACGGCAACAACTTTGGCGACTGGCCATTCCTCTACCGTCTGAGTCGATTGCGTTGACACGGCAACAGCTTTCATCCTTTTTTTTGTGCAACTTTTTGCTGCAGGCGCTGGTATATTTATCTTACAGCTTTTGCAGTGATCTCTTAGCTTGCGCATCAGATTACGCTCGCTACGCTGAAGGCCGCTGGCCAGTTCATTCTCATCCATGCGCTGTGCTAGTTGTAGAAATATTATAATTAGCTGTTTGCCATCCACAGGTAGCTCTTTTTGCTGCACTTGCTCGCGCAGTTGCTCAGAGTTCAGTTGTTCCAACTCAATTTTCTGTTCCAGCTGCACGCAGCGTTCGCCCAGCTCCAAACTTTTACGCTCAAACTGCTGGCGCTGCTGTTTCTCATGCTGGTAGAGTGTATCTACTTCGCCGGCAGTTCTCAGTAAATCTTTCAGCTGCTTCACTTCCAGCACCAAGTCATTGACATCAGCAATGCGTTCCGCCATTCGACGTATTTTGCTCTTTTTTGGAGCTGCAACATGTTGGCTGCTTGTGGACCCCAGCAATTCATCAAAGTTGAATTCAACAATATCCAAGTGCTCAGAAATGGACATGCTTGTTGTTTTTTTCACGTGTTCTACTTTTTTGCTAGCCGGTAAACGTTTACTACGAATATACTTGCAACTTATATTGCAAATGCATTTATGCTTAGCAACACAGCACTCATATTAAATAAATTAATTAAAAACAAATTACTAAAAACAGCACAATCATTTTTACAGCTCCGTTATTATTGCGCTAATTTTATAAAAACAATGCGCTATTTGCAGACGATAATTTTCTGAGCAGCGCTGGTTATTGCAATCGAGCAGGGCTTTGGAATTTTTGTGTTCGGTCACCCTGGCTTGTCTCCCGAACTTCTGGTCACACTGATTTGAATTTCTGTAGCACAGTACGTCGATATTGTCAACGTAAATTACATAATTTTTAAATAATAAATTTATAACATTTACAGTCAACAAAATGGCCGACAAAGCAGTGGAGAAGCCCGCCGGACGCCCCATGAGGTATCCGTACACGTTCTCGGCCAAGATTGCCCAGTTCCCCATCAAGCACTACATTAAGAATCAGTGGATCTGGCGCTACTACTTCATTGCAGCCGTCGCCTGCATTCCCGTGTTCTACAAGATCAGCAAATTGGGTAACTAACATTGATGCGTAATAATAATAGTTGCAAATCGCTAACTTAATGCTGTGTTTCTACAATTGCAGCCAACTCTCCCGAAAACAAGAAGGCCTGGGCTGATTCTAAGGCTAAGGAGGCTGCTGAACACCATCATTAAATTTAGAAGCTTGGCGGCGCTGCCATTAATTTAGTTGTTAATATTTGCGTCAACATTTCAAAGCCGTTCTAGCTGGCTTTTAACACGAATAATTGATTGGTGAATAAATTATGTGAAAACAGATATTTTTGTTTTATAACCTTACTGTTTTGCAAATTTTTCGGTTCATGTTTTTGTTGTAGTCATAACTAACTTGCTCTGCAGGGCTGCTCAAATTATTAAAAGTCTGGCAACGCTAAATAGCAGCTGGTATAGTTTTGCCAGCGTGAGCAGAAATTTTTGTAACACCGATTTTTCAGGTAAATAAATTATGCTGTTAAGAGCTTTTACAAAATTCAATAAAATATTGCTATAGCTAATAAAACACAATGATTGTCTTTGCAAGCTTTCACAATGGTAGAAACAGTCGCAGAGGTATTTAAAATGCTTAAAACACAAGTAGCAGTTTGTAATTTTGGCTGTAATATGTATTTATTATTTAACATACAACATTTAAGTTGTAACACATGTGTAGTCGCTGCAATTTTGTTTAATAAATATATTCGATTTGTTATTGTTAGGTGAAGGGAAAGAAGCAGCGCCAACGCAATCGCCCCAGAAATAAACGTAATCGTGTGGAAGATAAAGTGCTCGAAAGTGAAATGCAAAAATCCATTAGCAAGCAACAGACTCCGAATGCTGCTGCAGCGCCGGAGAAAACTCGCGAGCAAGTAATGGCAGAACGCGAGGCCAAAAAGCAAGCGAAACAGGCCAAGAAACAAAAGCCAGCAGACAAGCCAGCGGCTGTTGAAATTGCTGTTAACACTACAACTACAACTCCGGCCACAACGATTATAACCGAAGTGGAGCAGACAACCATAACAAAGAAGCTAACAACCACAATGACAACAACCACAAAAGATAAGGTGGATGTGGTTTTGGGTGCTGCAAAGATTAGTTCCTCGGTTCAAGTGACAACCAACAATAATGCTGTGGAATCAGCTGCAGAGAAAACCCGTGAACAAATCAAGGCTGAACGTGAAGCAAAAAAGGCAGCCAAACAAGCTGCAAAGACAGGAAAAACCAGTGGCAATGATGTGACTGCAGCTGCACAGCAATTGAATGATTTGCAAGTGAGCACAACAGCTGTTACAGCAGAACAGGATAAGGTAAGTAGCTATAATAATTGTTGTCTGTTTTACTAATGCTATTTCTCTACTTTTGCAGAAAAAACCCGCTCTCAGCAAGGCCGAGCGCCGCGCCATACAAGAAGCACAAAGAGCAGCCAAGGCACAAGGACAAACACAAGCAAAAAAACCCGTGCCTGGCAAAGCTGTCAAGCCGCCTACAGTAACTACTCCTGTGCAACAGCAGCAGCTTAAACGTGACAGCGAATCACCCACAAAGTCACCACTAAAGTCTTCGCCCATCAAAAGTGAACGCGACTGCAAAGTCAAGCTGTTTAATCATTTGGTTAATGCAGACAAAGATGCCAGTTTGTTTATAAACAATGCGCTGGTGCATCCAGCTATGGCGCGTCTAGGCGTACAATATGCGGAACGTAAAGTAGTTGGCTCCAATGCGCGTTGCATAGCGTTTCTGCATGCGCTGCGGCAAGTGGTACAAGACTTTGAAACACCCGCAAAGAAGGAATTTGGTCGCAGCTTGGATGCGGCTGTTAAGCACCATGTGGATCATTTGCACAAATGCCGGCCGTTAGCGGTGTCGGTCTCCAATGCGTACAAGCAGTTTAAGAATCAGCTGACACAGCTGCCCACAGATCAGCCCGAAACGGAGGTAAGCATGAAAGCAGGAACTCAAAATTTAGTCTAAAACTTGCTGTCATTTTAGTTAAAAGAATTGCTGGAACACTTTATTGACACTTACATAGAGAATCAAATCGGCAAAGCTGCACAAGCCATTAGCAGTTTTCTGCAGGAGAAAATTACCGATGGCGATGTGTTGTTAACCTTTGCCTGCTCCTCGCTTATACAGTTTATCTGCGAGGAGGCCAAACGTCGTCAGGTAAACTTCCGCGTCATTGTTGTGGATTCGCGTCCCTTCTGTGAGGGTCAGGAGATGCTGCGTCGTCTGCATGAGCATGGCATACCCTGCAGCTATGTGCTCATCAATGCTGTCAGTTATGTTATGCCCGAGGCCACCAAAGTGCTGCTCGGTGCACATGCTTTGTTAGCCAACGGTTATGTCATGGCACGTACTGGCACCGCCCAAGTTGCGCTTGTGGCCAATGCGCATAATGTGCCCGTGCTGGTCTGCTGTGAGACGCATAAGTTTAGCGAACGCTTTCAAACTGACGCCATTGTCTACAACGAGCTCTGTGATCCCAATCAGCTGGTGTTGAGCAACAAGTGCTCGCTTAAGCATTGGCAAACCAAAGGCAGACTAATGCCGCTTAATTTGAGCTATGATATTACGCCGCCGGAGCTGGTGAGCGCCGTTGTCACCGAGGTGGCCATTCTTCCATGCACCAGCGTGCCCGTCATACTGCGCATCAAACCCGAGATTGGTTATTAGCTTTTAAGTTTGTGTTCAATGCAAATGGCAAACAGCGTTACGTTTGTTGAATAAATAATTACACATCTTTATTATATATAGTTTGTTCAAATTGATAAACATTTCTTTTTTTTCAAAGTACACACATATATGGCTTGAAAATACAGTATAATGATTAATTTTTATTTAAAATAAACAACATATTTTTATAAAAACACTCGAATAATTTGTTAAATAATTTTAAAGAATTTTTTTTTAATACGATTCTGTTTTAGTTTAATTCCGTACGCTGGGCAAATTATAAAAATTATATATTAGCATACTATAAAGTCTCTGGTGTAAGCGTTAACAAATGCCAAGCAATTTTATTTAATATCAAACTGGAATGTCGCAGCAAAATCAAAGACTTTGTCATAATTTTAAAAGCATAACAATTCGATATGAAATTCTATTTTTTGTGCCCAACTTATGCATATAAATATAACTCGATATGATCGATGCCAAATCATTATTAATCTTAGCCACTAGTATTTTCTTTATGGAAGCCAAACATTTAGTTAGCATATGGAAATTCAAATATTGTTTGTGTGCTTTTAAGCAGCTACAACTACAAGGAAATGCAACAATATTGTATCGTATAATATATATATAATTTATATGCATATATGCTTTGTTTAATTTGTATATCTCTTGCTCACATGCCACACGCACAACTGCAAACTCACACGCACACACTCAACAAATTTTACAACTATATAGTTTTATGCAATAACTTTAATCTACGGGCTTTGCTTTTGCATTTGCCGAAAGCAGCCGCGGCAAACAGGCACCGCCTTGCCGCTGTCATGACCAGGCAATGCCACATTCTTGTCAATGCAACGCTCGCAGAAGATGTCGCCACAACGCCAGCAGTGTGTCTGCCAAGCAAAACAAAATTATAACAATAATCATTAAAATAAGTTAAACAGTGCTTACCTTTTTGCTAAACTGATCAAAGGGCGTGGAGCAGGAGCAGTTGGTCACATTACGCATGGGCTTCCAATCCACAGCCACAGAGTTAATTTCCTCAGTTAGAGCTTGTGGATTTGTTTGTTCTGCATTCAGCGACAAGCTGGCAAAGGACATATTGCCTGCTTTCAAGGGATGATCATCATCAGCAGCGCTCAGCTCGCTCAATTTCTTGTCATAGTTATATCTAACAATAAATTATATGCATTAGATAAAATTTAAATATAAAACAAGCTTAGCTTAACACACTTGTTATCATTAATTTCTTGCGCTGAGGACTCTTTGCTTAGTTTACTGCTATTGGTGCTGGTGGCATCCTGTAGCTTCTTGGCTGACTTGGAAATGTAGTTCTTAAAGCTGGCAATGCGCTTTGTCAAATGCTGCACATGATCCTCCAGCGAATTGCAGTGCTCCTTGCTGTCCAGCAGCAGATCGCCCAAGGGCTCACGTGGATGTATGCCGCTCTCAAAGCGACTGTACATGCCGCGCCAGAATCTACAAAACAAATAATGGTTAAATACATATTGTATGCTTGTTAAATGCTAAACGTACTTGATGCACTGCGGCGCCAGATTGGCCTTGATGGACTCATCCACATTGGGTTTGTATAGCGGGTTTATGTACTCGTTCAAATGATTGGACATATAGCCCCAAAGCGAGAATGTGCGCTCAGCCAGCTTCAGATCCAAGCGATCCTTCTCGCAGTTGCCTACAAAAGTGCCAAACTGACACGAATGCACATGATCGTGTAGTATTAAAAGGAAACGTTCATTGAACTCAAAGGATTCGCTGCGCTGTGTCATAAGCTGCCAGGTGCAGTCCAGGAATTGTGTAAATATAGGCGAAACCTCACGCTGTTCCGTTTGTATATGACCGCAGCGCTCGCTGAACTTGTGCCCAAAGGCCAGCCAGTCCTTCTCGATCAATGCCTGAAAGCCTTTGATTGTGCGATAATAAGGATTCAGCATCAGCTGCGACAGCGAACAAACTTGAGCGGTGCGATCCCAGCCATCGGAGCAATGCACCACCACAGAGACGCCCTTATCCACAGCATTGGCTATGAAACTGTCGAGCAGAGAATAAAACATTTAATTGGCTCGTTTGGGTCGACTATTTATGTGCGCCTACCTGGACGTGTCCAATATGGAGCGTATGTGCTTGAGCCAGCCGGACGACTCAAGCGCATTGAGAAAAGCGCTCATGGTGGGAGATTTCTGTTCGCAGGCCTCTAGCACTTTTTGCAGGCTCGCGCGCTGTACGTGAATGTTCTCAATGCCAAGAAAATGAAATTTGATGTTCTCATAAAAGGCCTCGTTCTCATAGCCTTTGCCAGCGGCACGATTCGCCATGGCATTGATCTATTGACAGACATAAATAAATAAATAGAAAAGCTTGTTTTTGTTTGGTTTAGTTGTGTCACTTACACGTGGTCTGGTGTCCACAACGTACATATAATCCGTATTGGGATTCGTTTTGCGTATGGCTTCCAGCATTTGCTCATCCTCCAAGCAGCGCGCACTAAAGCCCGACAAAGGCTGACTGCAGCGGCAGATAGAAGCCTATTGAACAATATATAAATGCACATCAATTATTTATAACAAAATGCTACAAACTAACCTTATTGTTGTGCAAATAGGTTAGCGCAGGCAAGCGGCCCTTGGAGCGAAAACGTGAGCTGCTTATAAGCATCAGCGTGGTGGCCTCCTTGGGCACATAGATCTGACGTGGATACGTATCGCAGAGCTCATATTTTTCATTCATTGAGCACAGCGTCCAGTTGTCATTGGGCACCAGCATGTGGCGAAACTCTGACTCCAGCTTAAAGAAATCCCAGCCAGCGTTCTTGGGAAAATCATCCTTAGCGGGCTGATAGTTAAAGCAATATAACTTGTTGATGGAAACTGCAATAAAGTTGTTTTATTGCTACCATTTAAATTTATTATATGTATATTTTATTTACCTGGTTGAAATAGTTTCATTAGCGAAGTGTACACATCGTGGCACTCCGAGTCCTTTGGTATAACAAATGTCACCGACAGAAAAGTTTTGCAGCGTATTAACAACGGCGAGCCTGTAGTGCTCAGTGGCAATTTCTCAATGCTGGCTATATGCATGTGCAGTATCTGTAATGTAAACACATAAACCACTTAATAACTCAACTTGTTACAGCCTCTAACCAAACGGAGAGTGCGAGAAAATCGATAGTCAGGCAACTAGGCGGGCGGGTTAATTGGCAACTGCTACTTGCCACAAACTACTACACATGAGTGCTCTAACTTTTAATTAATGGCGCAAACTTGTAGCCTTGCTAATAACGCTCATTTGTTAGGCCTTTACGCGCTCTGCCTCCTACTCGTTTGCTCTTGTGACCACTTGTCGCGCTAATGAGCGCTCGTTCGGCAGCCAAAAGATGTAAAACTGAAATTAAAATGCTTTGCATGCCTGGTTATAAACAATTCATAAGCCACTGTCACTGGCAAATTGTAAATACAAAATAATACGTATACGTAATGTGGTTATCTTCAAGCGAAGATAGACTAAATAAATAAATGTTTGTAAAAGCAATTAGACTTTTCAAAACTAATTTAATATTAGCTGCCGTTAAATTTACAGTTTTATTTAAATCTGCAAACTAACAAAGTAATTCAGTAATTTATATTACAGATCTACCGTCTATATAACTGTTATAGAGCATAGTAAATTGGTCAAACTAGCGCAACAGCTTAACTGTAAGTAAATATATTTTGATTATTATACCAGGTCGTTCCTTGCTTGTTTACCCGCCAACAGTCCATATACAACTGATCGTCGAGCGGCCTCCCTTGCTGGCTTACCTGCTATAGCCTCCCACCCATGATACAATAATACAAGGTAGCGGACTGCGCTCTTGGGTTACTTAGCTTCTTCTTCCTTTTTGCTGCTTTCTCGCTCTTGCTATTTTCGTTTTGTATACCGTGTGAGCGAGAGAGAATGAAGCTGAGTACCCAAACACTCAAAGAGAAGAGTGCAGTCCGCTACCTTGTATTATTCTACCATGCTCCCACCCACACTGAACGGCTTGTGTTTCGCTCATTAGCTCGAGAGACAATCGTTCGTATGCGCTCGATCGCTCTGCGCGGTGTCTGAACAAGAGCATGGCTGAGAGAGCGAGCAATGTGTGTACGATGGATGGGGTGGCTGATATTTTGACTACAGGCGGCAGAATTTGAGCATGAGAGAACTGTCTGACTGACTGACTGTTGTCAAGGCTTTAACATTTCTCAATGAAGACTTAAGTACATGAACTTACAAATATTAAAAAACAATTTATGCATTATCATGCAAGTGATTAGTAATTACTTTTTAACAGAAGCATTTCAGCTATATCCAATACAATGATTTTCTTAAAGATTATAACATATCCGATTGTCATAATTATATTTAAAAGACGCACAAGACCTTAACTAACTAACTAACTCTTAGCTGAACTAGAAACTTCACCACCAATTCAAGAGTGAAGCTCTCTTACATTTACATTTTTAAGGTACACCATGCCACAACTTATTCTATCTAAATCATTTAATTTAAACATATGTTAAATTCTATGCTTTATTCGTTTAACATGCTAAAAACCCATTAAATGTCTCTGCTACAAACTTTTATATATTTCTCTTCACAAGCTATGCTGGCGGCAAAACTAATTCGCTATCAATTGATTGACGGGCCGCTTGTGCAGCTATCCTTTATTTGCTCGTCCTTGTTGTTCTTGTTGTGGTGGCACAATTGAAATTGAAATGCAGTTGCTTAATAGTACAGTTGTTTGCTTGTCTGCTACTATATCAATATAAATTCCCAAGCTGCATATTTGTCAGCTTGACAATGAATTTGTTGTTGATGCTCGTTGCATTTGTTTTTCAGTTTAGTGCGGACAAGCTGTGCGCATAAATGCTAAAGCAAACAAATTTTAATTAGCGTGGGAAAGCGCAGCGCGTCTTAAAGCCTTTGTAAGCTTTTAAAAATGCACAAGCAGCCTTGAGCCAAGTCGAGTCGAGCGCAGAGAAAAATAAAAATTTACACACGTGCTGCGCCAACGGAACTGCCAACTGTCAGACTAACAAACAGATATACATTTATATATATATATAAATATATACAGATGTGTATGCGTTATGATGTAAAAGGACTTTGAAGTGCCCAAGACGCCGCCGCTGCTCAAATATTTAACGAGCGAGGTCAGAAGTGCAAGCGTCGAGTGCGCTTTCAAACACGTTCAACTGTAAGCTGCTGTACTTAGTAATATTTGAGGCTTTAAAGAAAGTTTATTGTGGAATGCATTTTGAAGCTGAGTTGCTTATGCTAATAAAAGGAAAATTTCAAAACCATGTAGCTGATTCCCCAGAAATTTTCAACATTCCCACTGCGACATGAAGCAAAATATTTTCTCTGCTGGCGCTTTATATAATAAGCTAGCATACTTTTGCGGTTTGTCGAGCGCACACAAATTGCGTGGCGTTATTATTTTTGTTTTTGTGCTTAAAAGTCAGCACACATAATATTTTTGGGGCCGCACAAAAGCAAAGCAGACATTTTGCTTGAGGCAGAAAAACAAAAACAACAAAAAACAAGTGAAAGGGGGTCATAAAATAATTGATGATGTCATGGGGTAACAGTTGGTTTGGTTCTAAATGCGCTTACCCAGGTCTCCTTGTTACTGTCAGGCTCGACAAATATCAGATGCGTGGCCGTTAGATATAAAGTGCCAACGGTTGGATTTTTTGTATTATAGCGATCAATCATGCGCACATTTTCCACCTGCAAATAAAAATTACAATATGAAATATACATGTCTTGCTCAGTTTACAATCATCATGAATATGAAGAATATTTCAGACATTCATTGTATTAAGCTGACGTCAGTGCAATTTATACGTGTGTGTGCGTAGTTGCAGTCATCAATTTATTCTACCCCCCAAAATGTGACATAGAGTGAGAGCGCAATAAGGAAGAGAGCGCAGCTGGCAGCTTTGTGGGTTGAAAATAATTTTAAATGTTGGGTAAAAGTTTTCTGCTAACTAAATATTATACATATTTGTGTATGTGTGTTGGCTATAACTTTGTTCTGCTAGCACACTCAACAACTTGCAGTTTTATCTGTAGTTTTATATCAAACTACTTTCACTTTTATTGACATGCACAAGTGTTTATTGCTCAAGCCAGCAGAATAAAAATTGTATTGAAGTTATTGCCGTCATATTCTCCCAAAGCTAGGCAACAATAAATAATTTAAAGTCAGTTTGATATTGTTTGCTTAACCTTATACTAAAAATAGTGTAATAGCTTAGAAAAATATAAGCAAATTGCATTTAATTGACTAAACAAATTATTTTCTATCAACATTCTTGCTCTGCATTAATAACTACTATTGCAAATTGTATATATTAAATTCAACGGTACGTTTGCTTAAACGACTGGCCATGAAATTTATCTACCCAATTAAAGTTCTTTATGCTTATCAAAGCAATTTAAGAAAAAATGCCATAAACATCAGTTGCTGCAACCGCAGTTCATTTAATAAAGTGCTGTTGGCACAAGGGGCGCTTGCAACAATGCAACAATTTGTAATACCGCAATTTACATACGCACAGCTGTGCAGGGATGCGTGTGTGCATGACGCAGGATACATGGACAGAGCCTCTAGGCTGACATTCTACATAGCCGACCTACATAGCGGGATGCGCCTATCATAGACCTTTAGCTCAGATATGCCCGACATAATTTGCATATTCTACACGGGACCGCTGCCCCAGGCATTGAAAACAAAGACAAAACGCACAAAGCAGCAAACAAAGTAAATTAGCTGGATTTTTTGTATCCTTGATTACACATTTGCATAAAGGCACAAAGGAAATTAACTATGAGAAATTGAGCGCTGATTGGTTACCTTTTTGAGCACACTATTGCCATTGTAGTAGACTGGCGCCTCGTTGAACTCCTCCTCGATCCAGGAGACGACCTTATCGGAGACAAACGGCGGCACTGGCATGCCCCAAAGACGCTTGCCATCGGGCGGCTCTTCAGTCTCCGGCGAGATATTGTCAAAGCTTAGACGTAAGGCCGAGGTGGGTGACAATTGTCGCTCGATTTCATTGAACTTGTTCATGAATCTGGTAAAATCCATTTTGGTTTGCGCCTCGTTTATTTTGTATGCTTTTTGATAAACGTTTATTGATTTTAAATTAAGCACCAACAAAAACACAGCAGGGTGAGCAGCCCTTTTGAATTATAAATCGTATCACGTGAATGTGGGCGTAAAACTGACTTTCACTTTTCGCCTAACACGCAAAAATACTACCAAGTACACACACTATCATTTGTTGTATGTATAGTATACTATATATACTTCCGACAGTTTGTTATTGCTGCCCCAACGAACTCCCAAGTGTGTATGGGCTGCAGAGTATGCGTGATAACAACGAAAGTCCTAACAGCGAGCGAGCAACCATCCGCGCACTACCGAACGACTGCAGAGTTTCTTGGAAAGTAAACACAAAGTGCTATATTGGCAACATTTTCAGCTGTTACTGCAACCACTGTGCAGTACTCAAGAAGTTCGATATCAGGACCGCTCTCTCTTTCTCTCTCTCTGTTAATATTGTTTACATATTATTTTTTGCAGCTGCTTTTGTGTTTTTAGTTGAAACATTTTTAAAGTTTAAGCGACCAGTTGCAAATTTAAATTTACATTTTATTAACAAGTGGCATCCCTGCATAATTTGTTCGTCCTTGCAAAAATGTTTAGAGAGCGCGCGCTCTCTACTTACATCACTGTTGTTGCATTCACACAGGAACAGATTACAGCTGACCATCGATTTTCATTGCTAAAATCAAATCGCCCTACAGGTATATGACTCACAGCATACCAATTTATTTACTATCGTTGTGCATTTGCTTAATTAAGCATTAGTTAAGAAAAATATGCATCAGCACACATTAAATATAGCTGAGTGCTAGACATCTTTTTAGCGAGAAAAGCCAGAGCCGCACTCAAACAGCTACATAATTACATAGTTTTTCGTATTATTTACTTATCATATTATTAAGAACAGTAATTATTAAAAAGAATCAATTTACTTAGTTACTGTTGATAAACAGTGGCCCTTTAAGTCCCTCATATGTGAACGCAAAATAGCTAAATGGGCAACACTGATTTTGATAAATTTACATATGTACATACCTTGGCTAACTTTATGTCGTCCATTGTGGGTGTTTAAGTAGTTACTACGTTGATTATTATATCTGCCACTTCACGTGCACTGTGTTATTGTAATTACACGCTGTGACTATTAATTAAGCACGCACAAATTAATTTTGATTATTTATTTACTAGCCGAAAACATATTGCAGTTTATATTAGAAGCAGACTGTTGTGCGAAGAGTGCAGCGTGAGCACTCTGTTATTGTCATCTTGCCTCGCTGTTACTCTGGCGCAAATGTTAACTCACTGTTACTGTAAAGCAATATGTACTAAATAAAATGTACTAAAAGAGCGCGCAGTTTTCAAATGGTGCTAAAAACGTGTTTATTAAAAACAAATAACGCACAAGAAGCTATCAAAAATTGAACAACAACAATAAGTGCACTTTACGTTGTGGGATTAATTTTGCCAAATCGCTGTTATTTCATTTACGTAGACCGAGGTATTTCGTCCAGACGCCCTTGTTCTCAAAGTAAGGCTTGTTGCGTGAACAGATAATGGCTTGTTTAAAAATGGCAGCATACGTTAAAGGAATGGCAGCAAGCTTGTAGAGATTGTAGAGGAATTCATATATCTAAAGGCAGAGATAAAAATTAACATACTGTTTGTCAAGCTGTATAAACAACATTACCTTAGCCTCTTGGTCCTTCCAGAATATGTGGTCACAAAGATATTGTAAGCTCTCTGGAAACAGAGCGAAACGTTCCTTATCATCAGTGGCTACTACATCAACGCTGCCCAGCAGCACGGCACAGCCGGAGAGCACATCTGTTGCCAGCATGAAAATATCTAATAAATACAAGGCTCTGTGTAATTTCTCCTTGTTGGAAGCCTCAGCGAGCAGCATTTGTATCTCCAGAAATACTTCCATAATCCAATTGCAGGCATGTTCATCGCTGCCAAAAGCATACAAAGTTGCAGCCAAATGTCTGTAGAAGAAGCAACGCTCATCCTTGCGGTTCTCATAGGCATCAATAATGGGCGTAAGCCACTTTAGCGGATTCGGCAGTTTGTCATTGTAGAGCACCAGATAACAGCGTATAATGGTGGCCTTCTTTAGTTTGCCCATGGGCGTTTCCCACCAATTGGCGGGTGTGGTAAGTCCGTCAATAGCATTTGGATGCAGCACGGCTACAACTTCAGTGTAACGTTGAAATAGTTTCGAATCCAGATTCATTGAGTCCATATAGCGTTCCACAATGAGCGTAAAAACATCTAGCACTTCCGGTATGTCACATTTATCCGAAAAAATATACTTGACGCTATCCAAAAACTTTTCAAATAAGCAGCCTGTTGGTAAAATAAACGTTAGTCTTGTTCGCTACTCTTTTAGAATTACATACCCTCTACAAAATCATTTAGCTGCGACTCTTTGAAGCAGTAGACTGCTATCTTTTCGGCAAAGTTCTTGAGCACCTGCAGACTAACGCTATTGGCTATCTCCGGCAGCAGCGAGAACAGCAATAGCAGATCCTCCTCAAAGCAATTGGGTTCAAAGTCGGCCAGGAAGTTCTCCAGCAGTCGTCTTGCGGTGCCG